>NW_028270155.1:76716527-76880593 GCF_037043375.1 Chiloscyllium plagiosum
GATGCTGATCCAGCACTGATACAGGTCCAGTACTGGTGCTGATCCAGCACTGATATAGTTACAGAACTGGTGCTGATCCAGCAGTGATATAGGTCCAGTACTGGTGCTGATCCAGCACTGATACAGTTCCAGTACTGGTGCAGATTCAGCACTGATATAGGTGCAGTACTGGTGCTGATCCAGCACTGATATAGGTCTAGTACTGGTGCTGAACCAGCACTGATACAGTTCCAGTCCTGGTGCTGATCCAGCACTATTATAGGTCCAGTACTGGTGCTGATCCATCACTAATGTAGGTCCAGTACTGGTTCTAATCCAGCACTGATATAGGTGCAGTACTGGTGCTGATCCAGGACTGATATAGATGCAGTGCTGGTGCTGATCCAGCACTGAAAAAGGTGCAGTACTGGTGCTGATCCAGCACTGATATAGGGGCAGTACTGATGCTGAAACAGCACTGATATAGGTGCAGTACTGGTGTTGATCCAGCACTGATATAGATCCATACCTGGTGCTGATCCAGCACTGATATAGGTCCAGTACTGGTTCTGATCCAGCACTAATTTAGGTCCAGTACTGGTTCTGTTCCAGCACTGATATAGGTGCAGTACTGGTGCTGATCCAGCACTGGTATAGATCCAGTACTACTGCTGATCCAGCACTGATATAGGTGCAGTACTGGTGCTGATCCAGCACTAATTTTGGTCCAGTACTGGTTCTGATCCAGCACTGATATAGGTGCAGTACTGGTGCTGATCCAGTACTGATATATGTGCAGTACTGGTGCTGATCCAGCACTGATATAGGTGCAGTACTGGTGCTGATCCAGGACTGATATAGATTCAGTACTGGTGCTGATCCAGCACTGATATAGGTGCAGTACTGGTGCTGATCCAGCACTGATATAGGGGCAGTACTGATGCTGAACCAGCACTGATATAGGTGCAGTACTGGTGTTGATCCAGCACTGATATAGGTCCAGTACTGGTGCTGATCCAGCACTAATTTAGGTCCAGTACTGGTTCTGATCCAGCACTGATATAGGTGCAGTACTGGTGCTGATCCAGCACTGATACAGGTGCAGTACTGGTGCTGATCCAGCACTGATATAGGTGCAGTACTGGTGCTGATCCAGCACTGGTATTGATACAGCACTGGTGCTAATCCACCACTGATATAGATCCAGTACTGATGCTGATCCAACACTGATTCAGGTCCAGTACTGGTGCTGATCCAGCACTGATACAGGTGCAGTACTGGTGCTGATCCAGCACTGATATAGGTGCAGTACTGGTGCTGATCCAGCACTGATATAGGTCCAGTTCTGGTGCTGATCCAGCACTGATATAGGTCCAGTTCTGGTGCTGATCCAGCACTGATACAGGTCCAGTACTGGTGCTGATCCAGCACTGATATAGGTGCAGTACTCGTGCAGAACCAGCACTGATATGGATCCAGTACTGGTGCTGATCCCGCACTGATACAGGTCCAGTACTGGTGCTGATTCAGCACTGAATCACGTCCAGTACGGGTGCTGATCCAGCAGTGATATTGGTCCAGTACTGGTGCTGATCCAGCACTGATATAGGTGCAGTACTGGTGCAGAACCAGCACTGATATAGATCCAGTACTGGTGCTGATCCAGCACTGATACAGGTCCAGTACTGGTGCTGATCCAGCACTGATACAGTTCCAGTACTGGTGCTGATCCAGCACTGATACAGTTCCAGTACTGGTGCTGATCCAGCACTGATACAGGTCCAGTACTACTGCTGATCCAGCACTGATATAGGTGCAGTACTGGTGCTGATCCAGTACTGATACAGTTCCAGTACTGGTGCTGATCCAGCACTGATACAGGTCCAGTACTGCTGCTGATCCAGCACTGATATAGGTCCAGTACTGGTGCTGATCCAGCACTGATATAGGTGCAGTACTGGTGCTGATCCAGCACTGATACAGTTCCAGTACTGGTGCTGATCCAGCACTGATACAGGTCCAGTACTGCTGCTGATCCAGCACTGATACAGTTCCAGTACTGGTGCTGATCCAGCACTGATACAGGTCCAGTACTACTGCTGATCCAGCACTGATATAGGTCCAGTACTTGTGCTGATCCAGCACTGATATAGGTGCAGTACTGGTGCTGATCCAGCACTGATACAGTTCCAGTACTGGTGCAGATTCAGCACTGAAATAGGTGCAGTACTGGTGCTGATCCAGCACTGATATAGGTCTAGTACTGGTGTTGAACCAGCACTGATACAGTTCCAGTACTGGTGTTGATTCAGCACTGATATAGGTCCAGTACTGGTGCAGATGCAGCACTATTATAGGTCCAGTACTGGTGCTGATCCAGCACTAATTTAGGTCCAGTACAGGATCTGATCCAGCACTGATATAGGTGCAGTACTGGTGCTGATCCAGCACTGACATAGGTGCAGTACTGGTGCTGATCCAGCACTGATATAGATCCAGAACTACTGCTGATCCAGCACTGACATAGGTGCAGTACTGGTGCTGATCCCGCACTGATACAGGTCCAGTACTGGTGCTGATTCAGCACTGATATAGGTCCAGTACTGGTGCTGATCCAGCACTATTATAGGTCCAGTACTGGTGCTGATCCAGCACTAATTTAGGTCCAGTACAGGATCTGATCCAACACTGATACAGGTGCAGTACTGGTGCTGATCCAGCACTGACATAGGTGCAGTACTGGTGCTGATCCAGCACTGATATATATCCAGAACTACTGCTGATCCAGCACTGATATAGGTCCAGTACTGGTGCTGATCCAGCACTAATTTAGGTCCAATACTGGTTCTGTTCCAGCACTGATATAGGTGCAGTACTGGTGGTGATCCAGGACTGATAAAAATGCAGTACTGGTGCTGATCCAGCACTGATATAGGTGCAGTACGGGTGCTGATCCAGCACTAATTTAGGTCCAGTACTGGTGCTGAGCCAGCACTGATATAGGTCCAGTACTGGTTCTGATCCAGCACTGATATAGATCCAGTACTTGTGCTGATCCAGCACTGATATAGATCCAGTACTGGTGCTGATCCAGCACTGATACAGGTCCAGTACTGGTGCTGATCCAGCACTGATATAGGTCCAGTACTGGTGCTGATCCAGCACTGATATAGGTGCAGTACTCGTGCAGAACCAGCACTGATATAGATCCAGTACTGGTGCTGATCCCGCACTGATACAGGTCTAG
The DNA here is from genome assembly GCF_037043375.1 of Chiloscyllium plagiosum. NCBI lineage: Eukaryota > Metazoa > Chordata > Chondrichthyes > Orectolobiformes > Hemiscylliidae > Chiloscyllium > Chiloscyllium plagiosum. The sequence continues at coordinate 76,719,754 of NW_028270155.1, forward strand.
TACTGGTGCTGATTCAGCACTGATATAGGTCCAGTACTGGTGCTGATCCAGCACTATTATTGGTCCAGTACTGGTGCTGATCCAGCACTGACATAGGTGCAGTACTGGTGCTGAACCAGCACTGATATATATCCAGAACTACTGCTGATCCAGCACTGATATAGGTCCAGTACTGGTGCTGATCCAGCACTAATTTAGGTCCAGTACTGGTTCTGTTCCAGCACTGATATAGGTGCAGTACTGGTGCTGACCCAGGACTGATAAAAATGCAGTACTGGTGCTGATCCAGCACTGATATAGTTGCAGAACTGGTGCTGATCCAGCACTGATATAGGTGCAGTACTGATGCTGAACCAGCACTGATATAGGTGCAGTACTGGTGCTGATCCAGCACTGGTATAGATCCAGTACTACTGCTGATCCAGCACTGATATAGGTCCAGTACTGGTGCTGATCCAGCACTAATTTAGGTCCAGTACTGGTCTGTTCCAGCACTGATATCGGTGCAGTACTGGTGCTGATCCAGCACTGATATAGATCCAGTACTACTGCTGATCCAGCACTGATATAGGTCCAGTACTGGTGCTGATCCAGCACTGATATAGGGGCAGTACTGGTGCTGAACCAGCACTGATACAGGTCCACTTCTGGTGCTGATCCAGCACTGAGATAGGTGCAGTACTGGAGCTGATTCAGCACTGATACAGGTCCAGTACTGATGCTGATCCAGCACTGATATAGGTGCAGTACTGGTGCTGATCAAGCACTGATACAGGTCCAGTACTGGTGCTGATCCAGCACTCATATAGGTCCAGTACCGATGCAAACCCGGCACTGATACAGGTCCAGTACTGGTGCTGACCCAGCACTGATACAGGTCCAGTACTAGTGATGATTCAGCACTGATATAGGTCCAGTACTAGTGCTGATCCAGAACTGATATAGCTGCAGTACTGGTGCTGATCCAGCACTGATACAGTTCCAGTACTGGTGCAGATTCAGCACTGAAATAGGTGCAGTACTGGTGCTGATCCAGCACTGATATAGGTCTAGTACTGGTGCTGAACCAGCACTGATACAGTTCCAGTACTGGTGTTGATTCAGCACTGATATAGGTCCAGTACTGGTGCAGATGCAGCACTATTATAGGTCCAGTACTGGTGCTGATCCAGCACTAATTTAGGTCCAGTACAGGATCTGATCCAGCACTGATATAGGTGCAGTACTGGTGCTGATCCAGCACTGACATAGGTGCAGTACTGGTGCTGATCCAGCACTGATATAGATCCAGAACTACTGCTGATCCAGCACTGACATAGGTGCAGTACTGGTGCTGATCCCGCACTGATACAGGTCCAGTTCTGGTGCTGATTCAGCACTGATATAGGTCCAGTACTGGTGCTGATCCAGCACTATTATAGGTCCAGTACTGGTGCTGATCCAGCACTAATTTAGGTCCAGTACTGGTTCTGTTCCAGCACTGATATAGGTCCAGTACTGGTGCTGATCCAGCACTGATATAGTTGCAGAACTGGTGCTGATCCAGCACTGATATAGGTGCAGTACTGATGCTGAACCAGCACTGATATAGGTGCAGTACTGGTGCTGATCCAGCACTGATATAGATCCAGTACTACTGCTGATCCAGCACTGATATAGGTCCAGTACTGGTGCTGATCCAGCACTAATTTAGGTCCAGTACTGGTTCTGTTCCAGCACTGATATAGGTGCAGTACTGGTGCTGATCCAGCACTGATATAGATCCAGTACTGGTGCTGATCCAGCACTGATATAGGTCCAGTACTGGTGCTGATCCAGCACTAATTTAGGTCCAGTACTGGTTCTGTTCCAGCACTGATATAGGTGCAGTACTGGTGCTGATCCAGCACTGATACAGGTCCACGTCTGGTGCTGATCCAGCACTGAGATAGGTCCAGTACTGGAGCTGATTCAGCACTGATACAGGTCCAGTACTGATGCTGATCCAGCACTGATATAGGTCCAGTACTGGTGCTGATCAAGCACTGATACAGGTCCAGTACTGGTGCTGATCCAGCACTGATATAGGTCCAGTACCGATGCAAACCCGGCACTGATACAGGTCCAGTACTGGTGCTGATCCAGCACTGATACTGGTCCAGTACTAGTGATGATTCAGCACTGATATAGGTCCAGTACTAGTGCTGATCCAGAACTGATATAGGTCCAGTACTGGTGCTGATCCAGCACTGATATAGGTCCAGTACTGGTGCTGAACCAGCACTGATACAGGTCCAGTACTGGTGCGGATCCAGCTCTGATACAGGTCCACTACTGGTGCTGATCCAGCACTGAGATAGGTGCAGTACTGGAGCTGATTCAGCACTGATACAGGTCCAGTACTGATGCTGATCCAGCACTGCTATAGGTCCAGTACCGATGCAAACCCGGCACTGATACAGGTCCAGTTCTGGTGCTGATCCAGTATCGATATAGATCCAGCACTGCCGCTGATCCAGAACTGATATAGGTCCAGTACTGGTGCTGATCCAGTACTGATATAGATCCAGCACTGGTGCTGATCCAGCACTGATATAGGTCCAGTACTGGTGCTGAACCAGCACTGATACAGGTCCAGTACTGGTGCTGATCCAGCTCTGATACAGGTCCACTACTGGTGCTGATCCAGCACTGAGATAGGTGCAGTACTGGAGATGATTCAGCACTGATACAGGTCCAGTACTGATGCTGATCCAGCACTGATATAGGTCCACTACTGGTGCTGATCCAGCACTGATACAGGTCCAGTACTGGTGCTGATCCAGCACTGATACAGGTCCACTACTGGTGCTGATCCAGCACTGATACAGGTCCACTACTGGTGCTGATCCAGCACTGATACAGGTCCAGTACTGGTGCTGATCCAGCACTGATACAGGTCCACTACTGGTGCTGATCCAGCACTGATACAGGTCCAGTACTGGTGCTGATCCAGCACTGATACAGGTCCAGTACTGGTGCTGATCCAGCACTGATACAGGTCCAGTACTGGTGTTGATCCAGCACTGATGCAGGTCCAGTACTGGTGCTGATCCAGCACTGGTATTGATCCAGCACTGGTGCTAATCCAGCACTGATATAGACCCAGTACTGGTGCTGATCCAGCACTGATACAGGTCCAGTACTGGTGCTGATACCGCACTGACATCGATCCAGTACTACTGCTGATCCAGCACTGATACAGGACCCGTACTGGTATTGACCCAGCACTGATACAGGTCCAATACTGGTGCTGATTCAGCACCGATACAGGTCCAGTACTGGTGCTGATTCAGCACTGATACAGGTCCAGTACTGGTGCTGATCCAGCACTGATATAGATCCAGCACTGGTGCTGATCCAGCACTGATATAGGTCCAGTACTGGTGCTGAACCAGCACTGATAAAGGTCCAGTACTGGTGCTGATCCAGCTCTGATACAGGTCCACTACTGGTGCTGATCCAGCACTGAGATAGGTGCAGTACTGGAGCTGATTCAGCACTGATACAGGTCCAGTACTGATGCTGATCCAGCATTGATATAGGTGCAGTACTGGTGCTGATCCAGCACTGATACAGGTCCAGTACTGGTGCTGATCCAGCACTGATACAGGTCCAGTACTGGTGCTGATCCAGCACTGATACAGGTCCACTACTGGTGCTGATCCAGCACTGACACTGGTCCACTTCTGGTGCTGATCCAGCACTGATACAGGTCCACTACTGGTGCTGATCCAGCACTGATACAGGTCCAGTACTGGTGCTGATCCAGCACTGATACAAGTCCAGTACTGGTGCTGATCCAGCACTGATACAGGTCCAGTACTGGTGCTGATCCAGCACTGATATAGGTGCAGTACTGGTGCTGATCCAGTACTGATATAGGTGCAGTACTGGTGCTGATCCAGCACTGGTATTGATCCAGCACTGGTGCTAATCCAGCACTGATATAGATCCAGTACTGGTGCTGATCGAGCGCTGATATAGGTCCAGTACTGGTGCTGATACCGCACTGACATAGATCCAGTACTACTGCTGATCCAGCACTGATACAGGACCCGTACTGGTGCTGACCCAGCACTGATACAGGTCCAGTACTGGTGCTGATCCAGCACTGATACAGGTCCAATACTGGTGCTGATTCAGCACCGATACAGGTCCAGTACTGGTGCAGATTCAGCACTGATACAGGTCCAGTACTGGTGCTGATCCAGCACTGATACAGGTCCAGTAGTGGTGCTGATCCAGCACTGATACAGGTGCAGTACTGGTGCTGATCCAGCACTGATATAGGTGCAGTACTGGTGCTGATCCAGCACTGGTATTGATACAGCACTGGTGCTAATCCACCACTGATATAGATCCAGTACTGGTGCTGCTCCAGCACTGATACAGGTCCAGTACTGGTGCTGATCCAGCACTGATACAGGTGCAGTACTGGTGCTGATCCAGCACTGATATAGGTGCAGTACTGGTGCTGATCCAGCACTGGTATAGATACAGCACTGTTGCTAATTCACCACTGATATAGGTGCAGTACTGGTGCTGATCCAGCACTGATATAGGTCCAGTACTGGTGCTGATTCAGCACTGATATAGGTCCAGTTCTGGTGCTGATCCAGCACTGATACAGGTCCAGTTCTGGTGCTGATCCAGTACTGATGCAGGTCCAGTACTGGTGTTATCCAGCACTGATTTAGGTCCAGTACTGGTGCTGATCCAGCACTGATATAGGTCAAGTACTGGTGCTGATCCAGCACTGATATAGATCCCGTACTGGTGCTGATCCAGCACTGATACAGGTCCAGTACTGGTGCTGATCCAGCACTGATACAGGTCCAGTACTGGTGCTGATCCAGCACTGATACAGTTCCCGTACTGGTGCTGATCCAGCACTGATACAGGTCCAGTACTCCTGCTGATCCAGCACTGATACAGGTCCAGTACTGGTGCTGATTCAGCACTGATATGGGTCCAGTTCTGGTGCTGATCCAGCACTGATACAGGTCCAGTACTGTTGCTGATCCCGCACTGATCCAGGTCCAGTACTGGTGCTGATTCAGCACTGAATCACGTCCAGTACGGGTGCTGATCCAGCACTCATATAGGTCAAGTACTGGTGCTGATCCAGCACTGATATAGGTGCAGTACTGGTGCAGAACCAGCACTGATATAGATCCAGTACTGGTGCTGATCCAGCACTGATACAGGTCCAGTACTACTGCTGATCCAGCACTGATATAGGTCCAGTACTGATGCTGATCCAGCACTGACACAGGTCCAGTCCTGGTGCTGATCCAGCACTGATATAGTTACAGAACTGGTGCTGATCCAGCAGTGATATAGGTCCAGTACTGGTGCTGATCCAGCACTGATACAGTTCCAGTACTGGTGCAGATTCAGCACTGATATAGGTGCAGTACTGGTGCTGATCCAGCACTGATATAGGTCTAGTACTGGTGCTGAACCAGCACTGATACAGTTCCAGTCCTGGTGCTGATCCAGCACTATTATAGGTCCAGTACTGGTGCTGATCCAGCACTAATTTAGGTCCAGTACTGGTTCTGTTTCAGCACTGATATAGGTGCAGTACTGGTGCTGATCCAGCACTGATATAGTTACAGAACTGGTGCTCATCCAGCACTGATATAGGTCCAGTACTGGTGCTGATCCAGCACTGACACAGTTCCAGGGCTGGTGCAGATTCAGCACTGATATAGGTGCAATACTGGTGCTGATCCAGCACTGATATAGGTCTAGTACTGGTGCTGAATCAGCACTGATACAGGTCCACTACTGGTGCTGATCCAGCACTGATACAGGTCCAGTACTGGTGCTGATCCAGCACTGATACAGGTCCAGTACTGGTGCTGATCCAGCACTGATACAGGTCCACTACTGGTGCTGATCCAGCACTGGTATTGATCCAGCACTGGTGCTGATCTAGCACTGATGTAGGTGCAGTACTGCTGCTGATCCAGCACTGATATAGGTGCAGTACTGCTGTTGATCCAGCACTGATATAGATCCAGTACTACTGCTGATCCAGCACTGATATAGGTCCAGTACTGGAGCAGATCCACCACTGATATAGATCCAGTACAGGTGCTGATCCAGCGCTGGTACTGATCCAGCACTGGTGCTGGTCCAGCACTGATATACACCCAGAACAGGTGCTGATCCAGCACTGATATATGTCCAGTACTGGTGCTGATCCAGCACTGATATAGATCCAGTACTACTGCTGATCCAGCACTGATTTAGGTCCAGTACTGGTGCTGATCCAGCACTGATATAGGTCCAGTACTGGTTCTGATCCAGCACTGATATAGATCCAGTACTGGTGCTGATCCAGCACTGATATCGATCCAGTACTGGTGCTGATCCAGCACTGATACAGGTCCAGTACTGGTGCTGATCCAGCACTGATATAGGTCCAGTACTGGTGCTGATCCAGCACTAAGAAAGGTGCAGTACTCGTGCAGAACCAGCACTGATATAGATCCAGTACGACTGCTGATCCAGCACTGATATAGGTCCAGTACTGGTGCTGATCCAGCACTAATTTAGGTCCAGTACTGGTTCTGTTCCAGCACTGATATAGGTGCAGTACTGGTGCTGATCCAGCACTGATATAGGTCCAGTACTAGTGCTGATCCTGAACTGATATAGGTCCAGTACTGGTGCTGATCCAGTACTGATATAGATCCAGCACTGGTGCTGATCCAGCACTGATATAGGTCCAGTACTGGTGCTGAACCAGCACTGATACAGGTCCAGTACTGGTGCTGATCCAGCTCTGATACAGTCCAGTACTGATGCTGATCCAGCACTGATATAGGTGCAGTACTGGTGCTGATCCAGCACTGATACAGGTCCAGTACTGGTGCTGATCTAGCACTGATATAGGTCCAGTACCGATGCAAACCCGGCACTGATACAGGTCCAGTACTGGTGCTGATCCAGCAGTGATACAGGTACAGTACTAGTGATGATTCAGCACTGATATAGGTCCAGTACTAGTGCTGATCCGGAACTGATTTAGGTCCAGTACTGGTGCTGATCCAGTACTGATATAGATCCAGCACTGGTGCTGATCCAGCACTGATCTAGGTCCAGTACTGGTGCTGAACCTGCACTGATACAGGTCCAGTACTGGTGCTGATCCAGCTCTGATACAGGTCCACTACTGGTGCTGATCCAGCACTGAGATAGGTGCAGTACTGGAGATGATTCAGCACTGATACAGGTCCTGTACTGATGCTGATCCAGCACTGATATAGGTCCACTACTGGTGCTGATCCAGCACTGATACAGGTCCAGTACTGGTGCTGATCCAGCACTGATATAGGTCCAGTACTGGTGCTGATCCAGCACTGATATAGGTCCAGTACCGATGCAAACCCGGCACTGATACAGGTCCAGTACTGGTGCTGATCCAGGACTGATACAGGTCCAGTACTAGTGATGATTCAGCACTGATATAGGTCCAGTACTAGTGCTGATCCAGAACTGATATAGGTCCAGTACTGATGCTGATCCAGTACTGATATAGATCCAGCACTGGTGCTGATCCAGCACTGATATAGGTCCAGTACTAGTGCTGAACCAGCACTGATACAGGTCCAGTACTGGTGCTGATCCAGCTCTGAAACAGGTCCACTACTGGTGCTGATCCAGCACTGAGATAGGTGCAGTACTGGAGCTGATTCAGCATTGATACAGGTCCAGTACTGGTGCTGATCCAGCACTGATACAGGTCCACTACTGGTGCTGATCCAGCACTGAAACAGGTCCAGTACTGGTGCTGATCCAGCTCTGATATAGGTCCACTACTGGTGCTGATCCAGCACTGATACAGGTCCAGTACTGGTGCTGATCCAGCACTGATACAGGTCCAGTACTGGTGCTGATCCAGCACTGATACAGGTCCACTACTGGTGCTGATCCAGCACTGATACAGCTCCACTACTGGTGCTGATCCAGCACTGATACAGGTCCAGTACTGGTGTTGATCCAGCACTGATGCAGGTCCAGTACTGGTGCTGATCCAGCACTGATACAGGTCCAGTACTGGTGCTGATCCAGCACTGATATAGGTGCAGTACTGGTGCTGATCCAGCACTGATATAGGTGCAGTACTGGTGCTGATCCAGCACTGGTATTGATCCAGCACTGGTGCTAATCCAGCACTGATATAGATCCAGTACTGGTGCTGATCCAGCACTGATATAGGTCCAGTACTGGTGCTGATACCGCACTGACATAGATCCAGTACTACTGCTGAACCAGCACTGATACAGGACCCGTACTGGTGCTGACCCAACACTGATACAGGTCTAATACTGGTGCTGATTCAGCACCGATACAGGTCCAGTACTGGTGCTGATTCAGCACTGATACAGGACCCGTACTGGTGCTGACCCAGCACTGATACAGGTCCAGTACTGGTGCTGATCCAGCACTGATACAGGTCCAATACTGGTGCTGATTCAGCACCGATACAGGTCCAGTACTGGTGCTGATTCAGCACTGATACAGGTGCAGAACTGGTGCTGATCCAGCACTGATATAGGTGCAGTACTGGTGCTGATCCAGCACTGATATAGGTGCAGTACTGGTGCTGATCCAGCACTGGTATTGATACAGCAGTGGTGCTAATCCACCACTGATATAGATCCAGTACTGGTGCTGATCCAGCACTGATACAGGTCCAGTACTGGTGCTGATCCAGCACTGATACACGTGCAGTACTGGTGCTGATCCAGCACTGATATAGGTGCAGTACTGGTGCTGATCCAGCACTGGTATTGATACAGCACTGGTGCTAATCCACCACTGATATAGGTCCAGTACTGGTGCTGATCCAGCACTGATACAGGTCCAGTACTGGTGCTGATTCAGCACTGATATAGGTCCAGTACTGGTGCTGATCCAGCACTGGTATTGATACAGCACTGGTGCTAATCCACCACTGATATAGCTCCAGTGCTGGTGCTGATCCAGCACTGATACAGGTCCAGTACTGGTGCTGATTCAGCACTGATATAGGTCCAGTACTGGTGCTGATCCAGCACTGATACAGGTCCAGTACTAGTGCTGATCCAGTACTGATACAGGTCCAGTACTGGTGCTGATCCAGCACTGATACAGGTCCAGTACTGGTGCTGATCCAGCACTGATTTAGGTCCAGTACTGGTGCTGATCTAGCACTGATATAGGTGCAGTACTCGTGCAGAACCAGCACTGATATGGATCCAGTACTGTTGCTGATCCCGCACTGATACAGGTCCAGTACTGGTGCTGATTCAGCACTGAATCACGTCCAGTACGGGTGCTGATCCAGCACTGATATAGGTCCAGTACTGGTGCTGATCCAGCACTGATATAGGTGCAGTACTGGTGCAGAACCAGCACTGATATAGATCCAGTACTGGTGCTGATCCAGCACTGATACACGACCAGTACCGGTGCTGAATCAGCACTGATACAGGTCCAGTACTGGTGCTGATCCAGCACTGATACAGTTCCCGTACTGGTGCTGATCCAGCACTGATTCAGGTCCAGTACTGGTGCTGATCCAGCACTGATACAGGTCCAATACTACTGCTGATCCAGCACTGATATAGGTCCAGTACTGATGCTGATCCAGCACTGATACAGGTCCAGTACTGGTGCTGATCCAGCACTGATATAGTTACAGAACTGGTGCTGATCCAGCAGTGATATAGGTCCAGTACTGGTGCTGATCCAGCACTGATACAGTTCCAGTACTGGTGCAGATTCAGTACTGATAAAGGTGCAGTACTGGTGCTGATCCAGCACTGATATTGGTCTAGTACTGGTGCTGAACCAGCACTGATACAGTTCCAGTACTGGTGTTGATTCGGCACTGATATAGGTCCAGTACTGGTGCTGATCCAGCACTATTATAGGTCCAGTACTGGTGCTGATCCAGCACTAATTTAGGTCCAGTACAGGATCTGATCCAGCACTGATATAGGTGCAGTACTGGTGCTGATCCAGCACTGACATAGGTGCAGTACTGGTGCTGATCCAGCACTGATATAGATCCTGAACTACTGCTGATCCAGCACTGATATAGGTCCAGTACTGGTGCTGATCCAGCACTAATTTAGGTCCAGTACTGGTTCTGTTCCAGCACTGATATAGGTGCAGTACTGGTGCTGATCCAGGACTGATATAGATGCAGTGCTGGTGCTGATCCAGCACTGATATAGGTCCAGTACTGGTGCTGATCCAGCACTGATATAGGGGCAGTACTGATGCTGAACCAGCACTGATATAGGTGCAGTACTGGTGTTGATCCAGCACTGATATAGATCCAGTACTACTGCTGATCCAGCACTGATATAGGTCCAGTACTGGTGCTGATCCAGCACTAATTTAGGTCCAGTACTGGTTCTGTTCCAGCACTGATATAGGTGCACTACTGGTGCTGATCCATCACTGATATAGATCCAGTACTACTGCTGATCCAGCACTGATATAGGTCCAGTACTGGTGCTGATCCAGCACTAATTTAGGTCCAGTACTGGTTCTGATCCAGCACTGATATAGGTCCAGTACTGGTGCTGATCCAGCACTGATATAGGTACAGTACTGGTGCTGATCCAGCACTGATATAGGTGCAGTACTGGTGCTGATCCAGGACTGATATAGATTCAGTACTGGTGCTGATCCAGCACTGATATAGGTGCAGTACTGGTGCTGATCCAGCACTGATATAGGTGCAGTACTGATGCTGAACCAGCACCGATATAGGTGCAGTACTGGTGCTGATCCAGCACTGATATAGATCCAGTACTACTGCTGATCCAGCACTGATATAGGTCCAGTACCGGTGCTGATCCAGCACTATTATAGGTCCAGTACTGGTGCTGATCCAGCACTAATTTAGGTCCAGTACAGGATCTGATCCAGCACTGAAATAGGTGCAGTACTGGTGCTGCTCCAGCACTGACATAGGTGCAGTACTGGTGCTGATCCAGCACTGATATTGATCCAGAACTACTGCTGATCCAGCACTGATATAGGTCCAGTACTGGTGCTGATCCAGCACTAATTTAGGTCCAGTACTGGTTCTGTTCCAGCACTGATACAGGTGCAGTACTGGTGCTGATCCAGGACTGATATAGATGCAGTGCTGGTGCTGATCCAGCACTGATATAGGTCCAGTACTGGTGCTGATCCAGCACTGATATAGGTGCAGTACTGGTGTTGATCCAGGACTGATATAGATCCATACCTGGTGCTGATCCAGCACTGATATAGGTCCAGTACAGGTGCTGATCCAGCACTAATTTAGGTCCAGTACTGGTTCTGTTCCAGCACTGATATAGGTGCAGTACTGGGGCTGAACCAGCACTGATATAGATCCAGTACTACTGCTGATCCAGCACTGATATAGGTGCAGTACTGGTGCTGATCCAGCACTGATATAGGTCCAGTACTGGTGCTGACCCAGCACTAATTTAGGTCCAGTACTGGTTCTGTTCCAGCACTGATATAGGTGCAGTACTGGTGCTGATCCAGCACTGAAATAGATCCAGTACTACTGCTGATCCAGCACTGATATAGGTCCAGTACTGGTGCTGATCCAGCACTAATTTAGGTCCAGTACTGGTTCTGATCCAGCACTGATATAGGTGCAGTACTGGTGCTGATCCAGTACTGATATAGGTGCAGTACTGGTGCTGATCCAGCACTGATATAGGTGCAGTACTGGTGCTGATCCAGCACTGGTATAGGGGCAGTACTGATGCTGAACCAGCACTGATATAGGTGCAGTACTGGTGTTGATCCAGCACTGATATAGATCCAGTACTACTGCTGATCCAGCACTGATATTGGTCCAGTACTGGTGCTGATCCAGCACTAATTTAGGTCCAATACTGGTTCTGTTCCAGCACTGATTTCGGCGCAGTACTGGTGCTGATCCAGCACTGAGAAAGATCCAGTACTACTGCTGATCCAGCACTGATATAGGTCCAGTACTGGTGCTGATCCAGCACTAATTTAGGTCCAGTACTGGTTCTGATCCAGCACTGATATAGGTGCAGTACTGGTGCTGATCCAGCACTGATATAGGTGCAGTATTGGTGCTGATCCAGCACTGATATAGGTGCAGTACTGATGCTGAACCAGCACAGATATAGGTGCAGTACTGGTGCTGATCCAGCAATGGTATAGGTCCAGTACTGGTTCTGTTCCAGCACTGATATAGGTGCAGTCCTGGTGCTGATCCAGGACTGATATAGATCCATACCTGGTGCTGATCCAGCACTGATATAGGTCCAGTACCGATGCAAACCCGGCACTGATACAGGTCCAGTACTGGTGCTGATCCAGCACTGATACAGGTCCAGTACTCGTGATGATTCAGCACTGATATAGGTCCAGTACCCGTGCTGATCCAGAACTGATATAGGTCCAGTACTGGTGCTGATCCAGTACTGATATAGATCCAGCACTGGTGCTGATCCAGCACTGATCTAGGTCCAGTATTGGTGCTGAACCAGCACTGATACAGGTCCAGTACTGGTGCTGATCCAGCTCTGATACAGGTCCACTACTGGTGCTGATCCAGCACTGATACAGGTGCAGTACTGGAGCTGATTCAGCACTGATACAGGTCCAGTACTGGTGCTGATCCAGCACTGATATAGGCCCACTACTGGTGCTGATCCAGCACTGATACAGGTCCAGCACTGGTGCTGATCCAGCACTGATACAGGTCCAGTACTGGTGCTGATCCAGCACTGATACAGGTCCACGACTGGTGCTGATCCAGCACTGATACAGGTCCAGTACTGGTGCTGATCCAGCACTGATACAGGTCCATTACTGGTGCTGATCCAGCACTGATACAGGTCCAGTACTGGTGCTGATCCAGCACTGATACAGGTCCAGTACTGGTGCTGATCCAGCACTGATACAGGTCCAGTACTGGTGCTGATCCAGCACTGATATAGGTGCAGTACTGGTGCTGATCCAGCACTGATATAGGTGCAGTACTTGTGCTGATCCAGCATTGGTATTGATCCAGCACTGGTGCTAATCCAGCACTGATATAGATCCAGTACTGGTGCTGATCCAGCACTGATATAGGTGCAGTATTGGTGCTGATCCAGCACTGATATAGGTGCAGTACTGATGCTGAACCAGCACAGATATAGGTGCAGTACTGGTGCTGATCCAGCAATGGTATAGGTCCAGTACTGGTTCTGTTCCAGCACTGATATAGGTGCAGTCCTGGTGCTGATCCAGGACTGATATAGATCCATACCTGGTGCTGATCCAGCACTGATATAGGTCCAGTACCGATGCAAACCCGGCACTGATACAGGTCCAGTACTGGTGCTGATCCAGCACTGATACAGGTCCAGTACTCGTGATGATTCAGCACTGATATAGGTCCAGTACCCGTGCTGATCCAGAACTGATATAGGTCCAGTACTGGTGCTGATCCAGTACTGATATAGATCCAGCACTGGTGCTGATCCAGCACTGATCTAGGTCCAGTATTGGTGCTGAACCAGCACTGATACAGGTCCAGTACTGGTGCTGATCCAGCTCTGATACAGGTCCACTACTGGTGCTGATCCAGCACTGATACAGGTGCAGTACTGGAGCTGATTCAGCACTGATACAGGTCCAGTACTGGTGCTGATCCAGCACTGATATAGGCCCACTACTGGTGCTGATCCAGCACTGATACAGGTCCAGCACTGGTGCTGATCCAGCACTGATACAGGTCCAGTACTGGTGCTGATCCAGCACTGATACAGGTCCACGACTGGTGCTGATCCAGCACTGATACAGGTCCAGTACTGGTGCTGATCCAGCACTGATACAGGTCCATTACTGGTGCTGATCCAGCACTGATACAGGTCCAGTACTGGTGCTGATCCAGCACTGATACAGGTCCAGTACTGGTGCTGATCCAGCACTGATACAGGTCCAGTACTGGTGCTGATCCAGCACTGATATAGGTGCAGTACTGGTGCTGATCCAGCACTGATATAGGTGCAGTACTTGTGCTGATCCAGCATTGGTATTGATCCAGCACTGGTGCTAATCCAGCACTGATATAGATCCAGTACTGGTGCTGATCCAGCACTGATATAGGTCCAGTACTGGTGCTGATACCGCACTGACATAGATCCAGTACTACTGCAGATCCAGCACTGATACAGGACCCGTACTGGTGCTGACCCAGCACTGATACAGGTCCAGTACTGGTGCTGATCCAGCACTGATACAGGTCCAATACTGGTGCTGATCCAGCAGTGATATAGGTCCAGTACTGGTGCTGATTCAGCACTGATACAGGTCCAGTACTGGTTCTGATACAGCACTGATACAGGACCCGTACTGGTGCTGACCCAGCACTGATACAGGTCCAGTACTGGTGCTGATCCAGCACTGATACAGGTCCAATACTGGTGCTGATCCAGCACTGATACAGGTCCAGTACTACTGCTGATCCAGCACTGATATAGGTCCAGTACTGATGCTGATCCAGCACTGATACAGGTCCAGTACTGGTGCTGATCCAGCACTGATATAGTTACAGAACTGGTGCTGATCCAGCAGTGATATAGGTCCAGTACTGGTGCTGAACCAGCACTGATACAGTTCCAGTACTGGTGCAGATTCAGTACTGATAAAGGTGCAGTACTGGTGCTGATCCAGCACTGATATTGGTCTAGTACTGGTGCTGAACCAGCACTGATACAGTTCCAGTACTGGTGTTGATTCAGCACTGATATAGGTCCAGTACTGGTGCTGATCCAGCACTATTATAGGTCCAGTACTGGTGCTGATCCAGCACTGATATAGGTGCAGTACTGGTGCTGATCCAGCACTGATATAGATCCAGTACTGGTGCTGATTCCGAACTGATGCAGGTCCAGTACTGGTGCTGATCCAGCACTGATACAGGTCCAGTACTGGTGCTGATCCAGCACTGATACAGGTGCAGTACTGGTGCTGATCCAGCACTGATATAGGTGCAGTACTGGTGCTGATCCAGCACTGGTATTGATACAGCATTGGTGCTAATCCACCAATGATATAGGTCCAGTACTGGTGCTGATCCAGCACTGATACAGGTCCAGTACTGGTGCTGATTCAGCACTGATATAGGTCCAGGACTGGTGCTGATCCAGCACTGATACAGGTCCAGTACTGGTGCTGATCCAGTACTGATACAGGTCCAGTACTGGTGCTGATCCAGCACTGATACAGGTCCAGTACTGGTGCTGATCCAGCACTGATTTAGGTCCAGTACTGGTGCTGATCTAGCACTGATATAGGTGCAGTACTCGTGCAGAACCAGCACTGATATGGATCCAGTACTGGTGCTGATCCCGCACTGATACAGGTCCAGTACTGGTGCTGATTCAGCACTGAATCACGTCCAGTACGGGTGCTGATCCAGCACTGATATAGGTCCAGTTCTGGTGCTGATCCAGCACTGATATAGGTGCAGTACTGGTGCAGAACCAGCACTGATATAGATCCAGTACTGGTGCTGATCCAGCACTGATACAGGTCCAGTACTGGTGCTGATCCAGCACTGATATAGTTACAGAACTGGTGCTGATCCAGCAGTGATATAGGTCCAGTACTGGTGCCGATCCAGCACTGATACAGTTCCAGTACTGGTGCAGATTCAGTACTGATAAAGGTGCAGTACTGGTGCTGATCCAGCACTGATATTGGTCTAGTACTGGTGCTGAACCAGCACTGATACAGTTCCAGTACTGGTGTTGATTCAGCACTGATATAGGTCCAGTACTGGTGCTGATCCAGCACTATTATAGGTCCAGTACTGGTGCTGATCCAGCACTAATTTAGGTCCAGTACAGGATCTGATCCAGCACTGATATAGGTGCAGTACTGGTGCTGATCCAGCACTGACATAGGTGCAGTACTGGTGCTGATCCAGCACTGATATAGATCCAGAACTACTGCTGATCCAGCAATGATATAGGTCCAGTACTGGTGCTGATCCAGCACTAATTTAGGTCCAGTACTGGTTCTGTTCCAGCACTGATATAGGTGCAGTACTGGTGCTGATCCAGGACTGATATAGATGCAGTGCTGGTGCTGATCCAGCACTGATATAGGGGCAGTACTGATGCTGAACCAGCACTGATATAGGTGCAGTACTGGTGTTGATCCAGCACTGATATAGATCCAGTACGACTGCTGATCCAGCACTGATATAGGTCCAGTACTGGTGCTGATCCAGCACTAATTTAGGTCCAGTACTGGTTCTGTTCCAGCACTGATATAGGTACAGTACTGGTGCTGATCCAGCACTGATATAGATCCAGTACTACTGCTGATCCAGCACTGATATAGGTCCAGTACTGGTGCTGATCCAGCACTAATTTAGGTCCAGTACTGGTTCTGATCCAGCACTGATATAGGTGCAGTACTGGTGCTGATCCAGCACTGATATAGGTACAGTACTGGTGCTGATCCAGCACTGATATAGGTGCAGTACTGGTGCTGATCCAGGACTGATATAGATTCAGTACTGGTGCTGATCCAGCACTGATATAGTTGCAGTACTGGTGCTGATCCAGCACTGATATAGGTGCAGTACTGATGATGAACCAGCACCGATATAGGTGCAGTACTGGTGCTGATCCAGCACTGATATAGATCCAGTACTACTGCTGATCCAGCACTGATATAGGTCCAGTACAGGTGCTGATCCAGCACTAATTTAGGTCCAGTACTGGTTCTGATCCAGCACTGATATAGGTGCAGTACTGCTGCTGATCCAGCACTGATATAGATCCAGCACTGGTGCTGATCCAACACTGATATAGGTCCAGTACTGGTGCTGATCCAGCACTGATATGGATCCAGTACTGGTGCAGATCCACCACTGATATAGATCGAGTACAGGTGCTGATCCAGCGCTGGTACTGATCCAGCACTGGTGCTGGTCCAGCATTGATATACATCCAGACCAGGTGCTGATCCAGCACTGATATAGGTCCAGTACTGGTGCTGATCCAGCACGGATTTAGGTCCAGTACTGGTGCTGATCCAGCACTGATTTAGGTCCAGTACTGGTGCTGATCCAGCACTGATATAGGTCCAGTACTGGTTCTGATCCAGCACTGATATAGATCCAGTACTGGTGCTGATCCAGCACTGATATAGATCCAGTACTGGTGCAGATCCAGCACTGATACAGGTCCAGTACTGGTGCTGATCCAGCACTGATATAGGTCCAGTACTGGTGCTGATTCCGAACTGATGCAGGTCCAGTACTGGTGCTGATTCAGCACTGATATAGGTCCAGTACTGGTGCTGATCCAGCACTATTATAGGTCCAGTACTGGTGCTGATCCAGCACTAATTTAGGTCCAGTACAGGATCTGATCCAGCACTGATGTAGGTGCAGTACTACTGCTGATCCAGCACTGATATAGGTCCAGTACCGGTGCTGATCCAGCACTAATTTAGGTCCAGTACTGGTTCTGTTCCAGCACTGATATAGGTGCAGTACTGGTGCTGATCCAGCACTGAAATAGATCCAGTACTACTGCTGATCCAACACTGATATAGGTCCAGTACTGGTGCTGATCCAGCACTAATTTAGGTCCAGTACTGGTTCTGATCCAGCACTGATATAGGTGCAGTACTGGTGCTGATCCAGCACTGATATAGGTGCAGTACTGGTGCTGATCCAGCACTGATATAGGGGCAGTACTCATGCTGAACCAGCACTGATATAGGTCCAGTACTGGTGCTGATCCAGCACTAATTTAGGTCCAGTACTGGTTCTGATCCAGCACTGATATAGGTCCAGTACTGGTGCTGATCCAGCACTGATATAGGTGCAGTATTGGTGCTGATCCAGCACTGATATAGGTGCAGTACTGGTGCTGATCCAGGACTGATATAGATTCAGTACTGGTGCTGATCCAGCACTGATATAGGGGCAGTACTGATGCTGAACCAGCACAGATATAGGTGCAGTACTGGTGCTGATCCAGCACTGATATAGGTGCAGTACTGATGCTGAACCAGCACAGATATAGGTGCAGTACTGGTGCTGATCCAGCACTGATATAGATCCAGTACTACTGCTGATCCAGCACTGATATAGGTCCAGTACTGGTGCTGATCCAGCACTAATTTAGGTCCAGTACTGGTTCTGTTCCGGCACTGATATAGGTGCAGTACTGGTGCTGATCCAGGACTGATATAGATGCAGTGCTGGTGCTGATCCAGCATTGATATAGGGGCAGTACTGATGCTGAACCAGCACTGATATAGGTGCAGTACTGGTGCTGATCCAGCACTGATATAGATCCAGTACCGATGCAAACCCGGCACTGATACAGGTCCAGTACTGGTGCTGATCCAGCACTGATACAGGTCCAGTACTCGTGATGATCCAGCACTGATATAGGTCCAGTACTAGTGCTGATCCAGAACTGATATAGGTCCAGTACTGGTGCTGATCTAGCACTGATATAGGTCCAGTACCGATGCAAACCCGGCACTGATACAGGTCCAGTACTGGTGCTGATCCAGCACTGATACAGGTCCAGTACTCGTGATGATCCAGCACTGATATAGGTCCAGTACTAGTGCTGATCCAGAACTGATATAGGTCCAGTACTGGTGCTGATCTAGCACTGATATAGGTGCAGTACTCGTGCAGAACCAGCACTGATATGGATCCAGTACTGGTGCTGATCCCGCACTGATACAGGTCCAGTACTGGTGTTGATTCAGCACTGAATCACGTCCAGTACGGGTGCTGATTCAGCACTGATATAGGTCCAGTACTGGTGCTGATCCAGCACTGATATAGGTGCAGTACTGGTGCAGAACCAGCACTGATATAGATCCAGTACTGGTGCTGACCCAGCACTGATACAGGTCCAGTACTGGTGCTGATCCAGCACTGATACACGACCAGTACCGGTGCTGAATCAGCACTGATACAGGTCCAGTACTGGTGCTGATCCAGCACTGATACAGTTCCCGTACTGGTGCTGATCCAGCACTGATTCAGGTCCAGTACTGGTGCTGATCCAGCACTGATACAGGTGCAGTACTTCTGCTGATCCAGCACTGATATAGGTCCAGTACTGATGCTGATCCAGCACTGATACAGGTCCAGTACTGGTGCTGATCCAGCACTGATATAGTTACAGAACTGGTGCAGATCCAGCAGTGATATAGGTCCAGTACTGGTGCTGATCCAGCACTGATACAGTTCCAGTACTGGTGCAGATTCAGTACTGATAAAGGTGCAGTACTGGTGCTGATCCAGCACTGATATTGGTCTAGTACTGGTGCTGAACCAGCACTGATACAGTTCCAGTACTGGTGTTGATTCAGCACTGATATAGGTCCAGTACTGGTGCTGATCCAGCACTATTATAGGTCCAGTACTGGTGCTGATCCAGCACTAATTTAGGTCCAGTACAGGATCTGATCCAGCACTGATATAGGTGCAGTACTGGTGCTGATCCAGCACTGACATAGGTGCAGTACTGGTGCTGATCCAGCACTGATATAGATCCAGAACTACTGCTGATCCAGCACTGATATAGGTCCAGTACTGGTGCTGATCCAGCACTAATTTAGGTCCAGTACTGGTTCTGTTCCAGCACTGATATAGGGGCAGTACTGATGCTGAACCAGCACTGATATAGGTGCAGTACTGGTGTTGATCCAGCACTGATATAGATCCAGTACTACTGCTGATCCAGCACTGATATAGGTCCAGTAATGGTCCTGATCCAGATCCAATTTAGGTCCAGTACTGGTTCTGTTCCAGCACTGATATTGGTGCAGTACTGGTGCTGATCCAGCACTGATATAGATCCAGTACTACTGCTGATCCAGCACTGATACAGGTCCAGTACTGGTGCTGATCCAGCACTAATTTAGGTCCAGTACTGGTTCTGATCCAGCACTGATATAGATTCAGTACTGGTGCTGATCCAGCACTGATATAGGTGCAGTACTGGTGCTGATCCAGCACTGATATAGGTGCAGTACTGATGCTGAACCAGCACCGATATAGGTGCAGTACTGGTGCTGATCCAGCACTAATTTAGGTCCAGTACTGGTTCTGATCCAGCACTGATATAGATCCAGTACTACTGCTGATCCAGCACTGATATAGGTCCAGTACTGGTGCTGATCCAGCACTAATTTAGGTCCAGTACTGGTTCTGTTCCAGCACTGATATAGGTGCAGTACTGGTGCTGGTCCAGCACTGATATACATCCAGAACAGGTGCTGATCCAGCACTGATATAGGTCCAGTACTGGTGCTGATCCAGCACTGATATAGGTCCAGTACTGGTGCTGATCCAGCACTGATATCGATCCAGTACTACTGCTGATCCAGCACTGATTTAGGTCCAGTACTGGTGCTGATCCAGCACTGATATAGGTCCAGTACTGGTTCTGATCCAGCACTGATATAGATCCAGTACTGGTGCTGATCCTGCACTGATATAGATCCAGCACTGGTGCTGATCCAGCACTGATATAGGTCCAGTACTGGTGCTGAACCAGCACTGATACAGGTCCAGTACTGGTGCTGATCCAGCTCTGATACAGGTCCACTACTGGTGCTGATCCAGCACTGAGATAGGTGCAGTACTGGAGATGATTCAGCACTGATACAGGTCCAGTACTGATGCAGATCCAGCACTGATATAGGTCCACTACTGGTGCTGATCCAGCACTGATACAGGTCCAGT
The DNA here is from genome assembly GCF_037043375.1 of Chiloscyllium plagiosum. NCBI lineage: Eukaryota > Metazoa > Chordata > Chondrichthyes > Orectolobiformes > Hemiscylliidae > Chiloscyllium > Chiloscyllium plagiosum. Next base: position 76,740,560 of record NW_028270155.1, read on the forward strand.
ACTGGTGCTGATCCAGCACTGATATAGGTCCAGTACCGATGCAAACCCGGCACTGATACAGGTCCAGTACTGGTGCTGATCCAGGACTGATACAGGTCCAGTACTAGTGATGATTCAGCACTGATATAGGTCCAGTACTAGTGCTGATCCAGAACTGATATAGGTCCAGTACTGATGCTGATCCAGTACTGATATAGATCCAGCACTGGTGCTGATCCAGCACTGATATAGGTCCAGTACTGGTGCTGAACCAGCACTGATACAGGTCCAGTACTGGTGCTGATCCAGCACTGATACAGGTCCAGTACTGGTGCTGATCCAGCACTGATATAGGTGCAGTACTGGTGCTGATCCAGCACTGATATAGGTGCAGTACTGGTGCAGATCCAGCACTGATATAGGTGCAGTACTGGTGCTGATCCAGCACTGGTATTGATACAGCACTGGTGCTAATCCACCACTGATATAGATCCAGTACTGGTGCTGATCCAGCACTGATACAGGTCGAGTACTGGTGCTGATCCAGCACTGATATAGGTCCAGTACTGGTGCTGATACCGCACTGACATAGATCCAGTACTACTGCAGAACCAGCACTGATACAGGACCCGTAATGGTGCTGACCCAACACTGATACAGGTCCAATACTGGTGCTGATTCAGCACTGATACAGGTCCAGTACTGGTGCTGATCCAGCACTGATACAGGTCCAATACTGGTGCTGATTCAGCACCGATGCAGGTCCAGTACTGGTGCTGATTCAGCACTGATACAGGTCCAGTACTGGTGCTGATCCAGCACTGATACAGGTGCAGAACTGGTGCTGATCCAGCACTGATATAGGTGCAGTACTGGTGCAGATCCAGCACTGATATAGGTGCAGTACTGGTGCTGATCCAGCACTGGTATTGATACAGCACTGGTGCTAATCGACCACTGATATAGATCCAGTACTGGTGCTGATCCAGCACTGATACAGGTCCAGTACTGGTGCTGATCCAGCACTGATACCGGTGCAGTACTGGTGCTGATCCAGCACTGATATAGGTGCAGTACTCGTGCTGATCCAGCACTGGTATTGATACAGCACTGGTGCTAATCCACCACTGATATAGGTCCAGTACTGGTGCTGATCCAGCACTGATACAGGTCCAGTACTGGTGCTGATTCAGCACTGATATAGGTCCAGTACTGGTGCTGATCCAGCACTGATACAGGTCCAGTACTGGTGCTGATCCAGTACTGATACAGGTCCAGTACTGGTGCTGATCCAGCACTGATACAGGTCCAGTACTGGTGCTGATCCAGCACTGATTTAGGTCCAGTACTGGTGCTGATCTAGCACTGATATAGGTGCAGTACTCGTGCAGAACCAGCACTGATATGGATCCAGTACTGGTGCTGATCCCGCACTGATACAGGTCCAGTACTGGTGCTGATTCAGCACTGAATCACGTCCAGTACGGGTGCTGATCCAGCACTGATATAGGTCCAGTACTGGTGCTGATCCACCACTGATATAGGTGCAGTACTGGTGCAGAACCAGCACTGATACAGGTCCAGTACTGGTGCTGATCCAGCACTGATACAGTTCCCGTACTGGTGCTGATCCAGCACTGATTCAGGTCCAGTACTGGTGCTGATCCAGCACTGATACAGGTCCAGTACTACTGCTGATCCAGCACTGATATAGGTCCAGTACTGATGCTGATCCAGCACTGAAACAGGTCCAGTACTGGTGCTGATCCAGCACTGATATAGTTACAGAACTGGTGCTGATCCAGCAGTGATATAGGTCTAGTACTGGTGCTGAACCAGCACTGATACAGTTCCAGTACTGGTGTTGATTCAGCACTGATATAGGTCCAGTACTGGTGCTGATCCAGCACTATTATAGGTCCAGTACTGGTGCTGATCCAGCACTAATTTAGGTCCAGTACAGGATCTGATCCAGCACTGATATAGGTGCAGTACTGGTGCTGATCCAGCACTGACGTAGGTGCAGTACTGGTGCTGATCCAGCACTGATATAGATCTAGAACTACTGCTGATCCATCACTAATTTAGGTCCAGTACTGGTTCTGTTCCAGCACTGATATAGGTGCAGTACTGGTGCTGATCCAGCACTGATATAGATCCAGTACTACTGCTGATCCAGCACTGATATAGGTCCAGTACTGGTGCTGATCCAGCACTAATTTAGGTCCAGTACTGGTTCTGATCCAGCACTGATATAGGTGCAGTACTGCTGCTGATCCAGCACTGATATAGATCCAGCACTGGTGCTGATCCAACACTGATATAGGTGCAGTACTGGTGCTGAACCAGCACTGATATGGATCCAGTACTGGTGCAGATCCACCACTGATATAGATCGAGCACACGTGCTGATCCAGCGCTGGTGCTGATCCAGCACTGGTGCTGGTCCAGCACTGATATACATCCAGAACAGGTGCTGATCCAGCACTGATATAGGTCCAGTACTGGTGCTGATCCAGCACGGATTTAGGTCCAGTCATGGTGCTGATCCAGCACTGATTTAGGTCCAGTACTGGTGCTGATCCAGCACTGATATAGGTCCAGTACTGGTTCTGATCCAGCACTGATATAGATCCAGTACTGGTGCTGATCCAGCACTGATATAGATCCAGTACTGGTGCTGCTCCAGCACTGATATAGGTCCAGTACTGGTGCTGATCCAGCACTGATATAGGTGCAGTTCTCGTGCAGAACCAGCACTGATATAGATCCAGTACTGGTGCTGATTCAGCACTGATATATGTCCAGTACTGGTGCTGATCCAGCAATATTATAGGTCCAGTACTGGTGCTGATCCAGCACTAATTTAGGTCCAGTACAGGATCTGATCCAGCGCTGATGTAGGTGCAGTCCTACTGCTGATCCAGCACTGATATAGGTCCAGTACTGGTGCTGATCCAGCACTAATTTAGGTCCAGTACTGGTTCTGTTCCAGCACTGATATAGGTGCAGTACTGGTGCTGATCCAGCACTGAAATAGATCCAGTACTACTGCTGATCCAGCACTGATATAGGTCCAGTACTGGTGCTGATCCAGCACTAATGTAGGTCCAGTACTGGTTCTGATCCAGCACTGATATAGGTGCAGTACTGGTGCTGATCCAGCACTGATATAGGTGCAGTACTGGTGCTGATCCAGCACTGATATAGGTGCAGTACTGGTGCTGATCCAGCACTGATATAGGGGCAGTACTGATGCTGAACCAGCACTGATATAGGTGCAGTACTGGTGTTGATCCAGCACTGATATAGATCCAGTACTACTGCTGATCCAGCACTGATATAGGTCCAGTACTGGTGCTGATCCAGCACTAATTTAGGTCCAATACTGGTTCTGTTTCAGCACTGATATAGGTGCAGTACTGGTGCTGATCCAGCACTGAGAAAGATCCAGTACTGGTGCTGATCCAGCACTAATTTAGGTCCAGTACTGGTTCTGATCCAGCACTGATATAGGTGCAGTACTGGTGCTGATCCAGCACTGATATAGGTGCAGTATTGGTGCTGATCCAGCACTGATATAGGTGCAGTACTGGTGCTGATCCAGGACTGATATAGATTCAGTACTGGTGCTGATCCAGCACTGATTTCGGTGCAGTACTGATGCTGAACCAGCACTGATATAGGTGCAGTACTGGTGTTGATCCAGCACTGATATAGGTGCAGTACTGATGCTGAACCAGCACAGATATAGGTGCAGTACTGGTGCTGATCCAGCACTGATATAGATCCAGTACTCCTGCTGATCCAGCACTGATATAGGTCCAGTACTGGTGCTGATCCAGCACTAATTTAGGTCCAGTACTGGTTCTGTTCCAGCACTGATATAGGTGCAGTACTGGTGCTGATCCAGGACTGATATAGATGCAGTGCTGGTGCTGATCCAGCACTGATATAGGTGCAGTACTGGTGCTGATCCAGCATTGATATAGGGGCAGTACTGATGCTGAACCAGCACTGATATAGGTGCAGTACTGGTGCTGATCCAGCACTGATATAGATCCATACCTGGTGCTGATCCAGCACTGATATAGGTCCAGCACCGATGCAAACCCGGCACTGATACAGGTCCAGTACTGGTGCTGATCCAGCACTGATACAGGTCCAGTACTAGTGATGATTCAGCACTGATATAGGTCCAGTACTAGTGCTGATCCAGAACTGATATAGGTCCAGTACTGGTGCTGATCCAGTACTGATACAGATCCAGCACTGGTGCTGATCCAGCACTGATATAGGTCCAGTACTGGTGCTGAATCAGCAAAGATACAGGTCCAGTACTGGTGCTGATCCAGCTCTGATACAGGTCCACTACTGGTGCTGATCCAGCACTGAGATAGGTGCAGTACTGGAGCTGATTCAGCACTGATACAGGTCCAGTACTGATGCTGATCCAGCACTGATATAGGTCCACTACTGGTGCTGATCCAGCACTGATACAGGTCCAGTACTGGTGCTGATCCAGCACTGATATAGGTCCAGTACCGATGCAAACCCGGCACTGATACAGGTCCAGTACTGGTGCTGATCCAGCACTGATACAGGTCCAGTACTAGTGATGATTCAGCACTGATATAGGTCCAGTACTCGTGCTGATCCAGAACTGATATAGGTCCAGTACTGGTGCTGATCTAGCACTGATATAGGTGCATTACTCGTGCAGAACCAGCACTGATATGGATCCAGTACTGGTGCTGATCCCGCACTGATTCAGGTCCAGTACTGGTGCTGATTCAGCACTGAATCACGTCCAGTACGGGTGCTGGTCCAGCACTGATATAGGTCCAGTACTGGTGCTGATCCAGCACTGATATAGGTGCAGTACTGGTGCAGAACCAGCACTGATATAGATCCAGTACTTGTGCTGATCCAGCACTGATACACGACCAGTACCGGTGCTGAATCAGCACTGATACAGGTCCAGTACTGGTGCTGATCCAGCACAGATACAGTTCCCGTACTGGTGCTGATCCAGCACTGATTCAGGTCCAGTACTGGTGCTGATCCAGCACTGATACAGGTCCAGTTACTACTGATGATCCAGCACTGATATAGGTCCAGTACTGATGCTGATCCAGCACTGATACAGGTCCAGTACTGGTGCTGATCCAGCACTGATATAGTTACAGAACTGGTGCTGATCCAGCAGTGATATAGGTCCAGTACTGGTGCTGATCCAGCACTGATACAGTTCCAGTACTGGTGCAGATTCAGTACTGATAAAGGTGCAGTACTGGTGCTGATCCAGCACAGATATTGGTCTAGTACTGGTGCTGAACCAGCACTGATACAGTTCCAGTACTGGTGTTGATTCAGCACTGATATAGGTCCAGTACTGGTGCTGATCCAGCACTATTATAGGTCCAGTACTGGTGCTGATCCAGCACTAATTTAGGTCCAGTACAGGATCTGATCCAGCACTGACATAGGTGCAGTACTGGTGCTGATCCAGCACTGATATAGATCCAGAACTACTGCTGATCCAGCACTGATATAGGTCCAGTACTGGTGCTGATCCAGCACTAATTTAGGTCCAGTACTGGTTCTGTTCCAGCACTGATATAGGGGCAGTACTGATGCTGAACCAGCACTGATATAGGTGCAGTACTGGTGTTGATCCAGCACTGATATAGATCCAGTACTACTGCTGATCCAGCACTGATATAGGTCCAGTACTGGTGCTGATCCAGCACTAATTTAGGTCCAGTACTGGTTCTGTTCCAGCACTGATATAGGTGCAGTACTGGTGCTGATCCAGCACTGATATAGATCCAGTACTACTGCTGATCCAGCACTGATACAGGTCCAGTACTGGTGCTGATCCAGCACTAATTTAGGTCCAGTACTGGTTCTGATCCAGCACTGATATAGATTCAGTACTGGTGCTGATCCAGCACTGATATAGGTGCAGTCCTGGTGCTGATCCAGCACTGATATAGGTGCAGTACTGATGCTGAACCAGCTCCGATATAGGTGCAGTACTGGTGCTGATCCAGCACTGATATAGATCCAGTACTACTGCTGATCCAGCACTGATATAGGTCCAGTACCGGTGCTGATCCAGCACTAATTTAGGTGCAGTACTGGTTCTGATCCAGCACTGATATAGGTGCAGTACTGCTGCTGATCCAGCACTGATATAGATCCAGCACTGGTGCTGATCCAACACTGATATAGGTGCAGTACTGGTGCTGATCCAGCACTGATATGGATCCAGTACTGGTGCAGATCCACCACTGATATAGATCGAGTACAGGTGCTGATCCAGCGCTGGTACTGATCCAGCACTGGTGCTTGTCCAGCACTGATATTCATCCAGAACAGGTGCTGATCCAGCACTGATATAGGTCCAGTACTGGTGCTGATCCAGCACGGATTTAGGTCCAGTACTGGTGCTGATCCAGCACTGATTTAGGTCCAGTACTGGTGCTGATCCAGCACTGATATAGGTCCAGTACTGGTTCTGATCCAGCACTGATATAGATCCAGTACTCGTGCAGAACCAGCACTGATATAGATCCAGTACTGGTGCTGATCCAGCACTGATGCAGGTCCAGTACTGGTGCTGATCCAGCACTATTATAGGTCCAGTACTGGTGCTGATCCAGCACTAATTTAGGTCCAGTACAGGATCTGATCCAGCACTGATGTAGGTGCAGTACTACTGCTGATCCAGCACTGATATAGGTCCAGTACTGGTACTGATCCAGCACTAATTTAGGTCCAGTGCTGGTTCTGTTCCAGCACTGATATAGGTGCAGTACTGGTGCTGATCCAGCACTGAAATAGATCCAGTACTACTGCTGATCCAGCACTGATATAGGTCCAGTACTGGTGCTGATCCAGCACTAATTTAGGTCCAGTACTGGTTCTGATCCAGCACTGATATAGGTGCAGTACTGGTGCTGATCCAGCACTGATATAGATTCAGTACTGGTGCTGATCCAGCACTGATATAGGTGCAGTACTGATGCTGAACCAGCACAGATATAGGTGCAGTACTGGTGCTGATCCAGCACTGATATAGATCCAGTACTAATGCTGATCCAGCACTGATATAGGTCCAGTACTGCTGCTGAGCCAGCACTAATTTAGGTCCAGTACTGGTTCTGTTCCAGCACTGATACAGGTGCAGTACTGGTGCTGATCCAGGACTGATATAGATGCAGTGCTGGTGCTGATCCAGCACTGATATAGGTGCAGTACTGGTGCTGATCCAGCATTGATATAGGGGCAGTACTGATGCTGAACCAGCACTGATATAGGTCCAGTACTGGTGCTGATCCAGCACTAATTTAGGTCCAATACTGGTTCTGTTTCAGCACTGATATGGGTGCAGTACTGCTGCTGATCCAGCACTGATACAGGACCCGTACTGGTGCTGACCCAGCACTGATACAGGTCCAATATTGGTGCTGACCCAGCACTGATACAGGTCCAATATTGGTGCTGATTCAGCACCGATACAGGTCCAGTACTGGTGCTGATCCAGCACTAATTTAGGTCCAGTACAGGATCTGATCCAGCACTGATGTAGGTGCAGTACTACTGCTGATCCAGCACTGATATAGGTCCAGTACTGGTGCTGATCCAGCACTAATTTAGGTCCAGTACTGGTTCTGTTCCAGCACTGATATAGGTGCAGTACTGGTGCTGATCCAGCACTGAAATAGATCCAGTACTACTGCTGATCCAGCACTGATATAGGTCCAGTACTGGTGCTGATCCAGCACTAATTTAGGTCCAGTACTGGTTCTGATCCAGCACTGATATAGGTGCAGTACTGGTGCTGATCCAGCACTGATATAGGTGCAGTACTGGTGCTGATCCAGCACTGATATAGGTGCAGTACTGATGCTGAACCAGCACTGATATAGGTGCAGTACTGGTGTTGATCCAGCACTGATATAGATCCAGTACTACTGCTGATCCAGCACTGATATAGGTCCAGTACTGGTGCTGATCCAGCACTAATTTAGGTCCAATACTGGTTCTGTTCCAGCACTGATAGAGGCGCAGTACTGGTGCTGATCCAGCACTGAGAAAGATCCAGTACTACTGCTGATCCAGCACTGATATAGGTCCAGTACTGGTGCTTATCCAGCACTAATTTAGGTCCAGTACTGGTTCTGATCCAGCACTGATATAGGTGCAGTACTGGTGCTGATCCAGCACTGATATCGGTGCAGTATTGGTGCTGATCCAGCACTGATATAGGTGCAGTACTGGTGCTGATCCAGGACTGATATAGATTCAGTACTGGTGCTGATCCAGCACTGATATAGGTGCAGTACTGATGCTGAACCAGCACAGATATAGGTGCAGTACTGGTGCTGATCCAGCACTGATATAGGTGCAGTACTGATGCTGAACCAGCACAGATATAGGTGCAGTACTGGTGCTGATCCAGCACTGATATAGATCCAGTACTACTGCTGATCCAGCACTGATATAGGTCCAGTACTGGTGCTGATCCAGCACTAATTTAGGTCCAGTACTGGTTCTGTTCCAGCACTGATATAGGTGCAGTACTGGTGCTGATCCAGGACTGATATAGATGCAGTGCTGGTGCTGATCCAGCACTGACACAGGTGCAGTACTGGTGCTGATCCAGCACTGATATAGGTCCAGTACTGGTTCTGATCCAGCACTAATTTAGGTCCAGTACTGGTGCTGATCCAGCACTGATATAGATGCAGTACTGGTGCTGATCCAGCACTGATATAGGTGCAGTACTGGTGCTGATCCAGCACTGATATAGGTGCAGTACTGGTGCTGATCCAGCACTAATTTAGATCCAATACTGGTTCTGTTTCAGCACTGATATAGGTGCAGTACTGGTGCTGATCCAGCACTGAGAAAGATCCAGTACTACTGCTGATCCAGCATTGATATAGGTCCAGTACTGGTGCTGATCCAGCACTAATTTAGGTCCAATACTGGTTCTGTTTCAGTACTGATATAGGTGCAGTACTGGTGCTGATCCAGCACTGAGAAAGATCCAGTACTACTGCTGATCCAGCACTGATATAGGTCCAGTACTGGTGCTGATCCAGCACTAATTTAGGTCCAATACTGGTTCTGTTTCAGCACTGATATAGGTGCAGTACTGGTGCTGATCCAGCACTGAGAAAGATCCAGTACTACTGCTGATCCAGCACTGATATAGGTCCAGTACTGGTGCTGATCCAGCACTAATTTAGGTCCAGTACTGGTTCTGATCCAGCACTGATATAGGTGCAGTTCTGGTGCTGATCCAGCACTGATATAGGTGCAGTACTGGTGCTGATCCAGGACTGATATAGATTCAGTACTGGTGCTGATCCAGCACTGATATAGGTGCAGTACTGATGCTGAACCAGCACAGATATAGGTGCAGTTCTGGTGCTGATCCAGCACTGATATAGATCCTGTACTGCTGCTGAGCCAGCACTAATTTAGGTCCAGTACTGGTTCTGTTCCAGCACTGATATAGGTGCAGTACTGGTGCTGATCCAGGACTGATATAGATGCAGTGCTGGTGCTGATCCAGCACTGATATAGGTGCAGTACTGGTGCTGATCCAGCATTGATATAGGGGCAGTACTGATGCTGAACCAGCACTGATATAGGTCCAGTACTGGTGCTGATCCAGCACTAATTTAGGTCCAATACTGGTTCTGTTTCAGCACTGATATGGGTGCAGTACTGCTGCTGATCCAGCACTGATACAGGACCCGTACTGGTGCTGACCCAGCACTGATACAGGTCCAATATTGGTGCTGACCCAGCACTGATACAGGTCCAATATTGGTGCTGATTCAGCCCCGATACAGGTCCAGTACTGGTGCTGATCCAGCACTGATACAGGACCCGTACTGGTGCTGACCCAGCACTGATACAGGTCCAGTACTGGTGCTGATCCAGCACTGATACAGGTCCAATACTGGTGCTGATTCAGCACCGATACAGGTCCAGTACTGGTGCTGATTCAGCACTGATACAGATCCAGTACTGGTGCTGATCCAGCACTGATACAGGTGCAGAACTGGTGCTGATCCAGCACTGATATAGGTGCAGTACTGGTGCTGAACCAGCACTGGTATTGATACAGCACTGGTGCTAATCCACCACTGATATAGATCCAGTACTGGTGCTGATCCAGCACTGATACAGGTCCAGTACTGGTGCTGATCCAGCACTTATACAGGTGCAGTACTGGTGCTGATCCAGCACTGATATAGGTGCAGTACTGGTGCTGATCCAGCACTGGTATTGATACAGCACTGGTGCTGATCCAGCACTGATATAGGTGCAGTACTGGTGCTGATCCAGCACTGGTATTGATACAGCACTGGTGCTAATCCACCACTGATATAGGTCCAGTACTGGTGCTGATCCAGCACTGATACAGGTCCAGTACTGGTGCTGATTCAGCACTGATATAGGTCCAGTACTGGTGCTGATCCAGCACTGATACAGGTCCAGTACTGCTGCTGATCCAGTACTGATACAGGTCCAGTACTGGTGCTGATCCAGCACTGATACAGGTCCAGTACTGGTGCTGATCCAGCACTGATTTAGGTCCAGTACTGGTGCTGATCCAGCACTGATATAGGTGCAGTACTGGTGCAGAACCAGCACTGATATAGATCCAGTACTGGTGCTGATCCACCACTAATACAGGTCCAGTACTGGTGCTGATCCAGCACTGATACAGTTCCCGTACTGCTGCTGATCCAGCACTGATTCAGGTCCAGTACTGGTGCTGATCCAGCACTGATACAGGTCCAGTACTACTGCTGATCCAGCACTGATACATTTCCAGTACTGGTGTTGATTCAGCATTGATATAGGTCCAGTACTGGTGCTGATCCAGCACTAATTTAGGTCCAGTACAGGATCTGATCCAGCCCTGATATAGGTGCAGTACTCGTGCTGATCCAGCACTGACATAGGTGCAGTACTGGTGCTGATTCAGCACTGATATAGGGGCAGTACTGATGCTGAACCAGCACCGATATAGGTGCAGGACTGGTGTTGATCCAGCACTGATATAGATCCAGTACTACTGCTGATCCAGCACTGATATAGGTCCAGTACTGGTGCTGATCCAGCACTAATTTAGGTCCAGTACTGGTTCTGATCCAGCACTGATATAGGTGCAGTACTGGTGCTGATCCAGCACTGATATAGGTGCAGTACTGGTGCTGATCCAGCACTGATATAGGTGCAGTACTGGTGCTGATCCAGGACTGATATAGATTCAGTACTGGTGCTGATCCAGCACTGATATAGGTGCAGTACTGGTGCTGATCCAGCACTGATATAGGTGCAGTACTGATGCTGAACCAGCACCGATATAGGTGCAGTACTGGTGCTGATCCAGCACTGATATAGATCCAGTACTACTGCTGATCCAGCACTGATATAGATCCAGCACTGGTGCTGATCCAGCACTGATATAGGTGCAGTACTGCTGCTGATCCAGCACTGATATAGATCCAGCACTGGTGCTGATCCAGCACTGATATAGGCGCAGTACTGGTGCTGATCCAGCACTGATATAGATCGAGTACAGGTGCTGATCCAGCACTGATATAGGACCAGCACTGGTGCTGTTCGAGCACTGATATAGATCCAGAACAGGTGCTGATCCAGCACTGATACAGGACCAGTACTGGTGCTGATCCAGCACGGATTTAGGTCCAGTACTGGTGCTGATCCAGCACTGATTTAGGTCCAGTGCTGGTGCTGATCCAGCTCTGATATAGGTCCAGTACTGGTTCTGATCCAGCACTGATATAGATCCAGTACTGGTGCTGATCCAGCACTGATATAGTTCCAGTACTGGTGCTGATCCAGCACTGATACAGGACCAGTACTGGTGCTGATCCAGCACTGATATAGATCCAGTACTGGTGCTGATCCAGCACTGATATAGTTCCAGTACTGGTGCTGATTCAGCACTGATATAGGTCGAGTACTGGTGCTGATCCAGCAATATTATAGGTCCAGTACTGGTGCTGATCCAGCACTGACACAGGTGCAGTACTGGTGCTGATCCAGCACTAATTTAGGTCCAGCACTGCTTCTGTTCCAGCACTGATATAGGTGCAGTACTGGTGCTGATCCAGCACTGATATAGATCCAGAACTACTGCTGATCCAGCACTGATATAGGTCCAGTACTGGTGCTGATCCAGCACTAATTTAGGTCCAATACTGGTTCTGTTTCAGCACTGATATAGGTGCAGTACTGGTGCTGATCCAGCACTGATATAGGTGCAGTACTGGTGCTGATCCAGCACTGATATAGGTGCAGTACTGGTGCTGATCCAGCACTGATATAGGGGCAGTACTGATGCTGGACCAGCACTGATATAGGTGCAGTACTGGTGTTGATCCAGCACTGATATAGATCCAGTACTACTGCTGATCCAGCACTGATATAGGTCCAGTACTGGTGCTGATCCAGCACTAATTTAGGTCCAATACTGGTTCTGTTTCAGCACTGATATAGGTGCAGTACTGGTGCTGATCCAGCACTGAGAAAGATCCAGTACTACTGCTGATCCAGCACTGATATAGGTCCAGTACTGGTGCTGATCCAGCACTAATTTAGGTCTAGTACTGGTTCTAATCCAGCACTGATATAGGTGCAGTACTGGTGCTGATCCAGCACTGATATAGGTGCAGTACTGGTGCTGATCCAGCACTGATATAGGTGCAGTACTGGTGCTGATCCAGGACTGATATAGATTCAGTACTGGTGCTGATCCAGCACTGATATAGGTGCAGTACTGATGCTGAACCAGCACAGATATAGGTGCAGTACTGGTGCTGATCCAGCACTGATATAGATCCAGTACTACTGCTGATCCAGCACTGATATAGGTCCAGTACTGGTTCTGATCCAGCACTAATTTAGGTCCAGTACTGGTTCTGTTCCAGCACTGATATAGGTGCAGTACTGGTGCTGATCCAACACTGATATAGATCCAGTACTACTGCTGATCCAGCACTGATATAGGTCCAGTACTGGTGCTGATCCAGCACTAATTTAGGTCCAGTACTGGTTCTGTTTCAGCACTGATATAGGTGCAGTACTGGTGCTGATCCAGCACTGAGAAAGATCCAGTATGACTGCTGATCCAGCACTGATATAGGTCCAGTACTGGTGCTGATCCAGCACTAATTTAGGTCCAGTACTGGTGCTGATCCAGCACTGATATAGGTGCAGTACTGGTGCTGATCCAGCACTGATATAGGTGCAGTACTGGTGCTGATCCAGCACTGATATAGGTGCAGTACTGGTGCTGATCCAGCACTAATTTAGATCCAATACTGGTTCTGTTTCAGCACTGATATAGGTGCAGTACTGGTGCTGATCCAGCACTGAGAAAGATCCAGTACTACTGCTGATCCAGCATTGATATAGGTCCAGTACTGGTGCTGATCCAGCACTAATTTAGGTCCAATACTGGTTCTGTTTCAGTACTGATATAGGTGCAGTACTGGTGCTGATCCAGCACTGAGAAAGATCCAGTACTACTGCTGATCCAGCACTGATATAGGTCCAGTACTGGTGCTGATCCAGCACTAATTTAGGTCCAATACTGGTTCTGTTTCAGCACTGATATAGGTGCAGTACTGGTGCTGATCCAGCACTGATATAGGTGCAGTACTGGTGCTGATCCAGGACTGATATAGATTCAGTACTGGTGCTGATCCAGCACTGATATAGGTGCAGTACTGATGCTGAACCAGCACAGATATAGGTGCAGTACTGGTGCTGATCCAGCACTGATATAGATCCAGTACTACTGCTGATCCAGCACTGATATAGGTCCAGTACTGCTGCTGAGCCAGCACTAATTTAGGTCCAGTACTGGTTCTGTTCCAGCACTGATATAGGTGCAGTACTGGTGCTGATCCAGGACTGATATAGATGCAGTGCTGGTGCTGATCCAGCACTGATATAGGTGCAGTACTGGTGCTGATCCAACATTGATATAGATGCAGTACTGATGCTGAACCAGCACTGATATAGGTCCAGTACTGGTGCTGATCCAGCACTAATTTAGGTCCAATACTGGTTCTGTTTCAGCACTGATATAGGTGCAGTACTGCTGCTGATCCAGCACTGAGAAAGATCCAGTACTACTGCTGATCCAGCACTGATATAGGTCCAGTACTGGTGCTGATCCAGCACTAATTTAGGTCCAGTACTGGTTCTGATCCAGCACTGATATAGGTGCAGTACTGGTGCTGATCCAGGACTGATATAGATTCAGTACTGGTGCTGATCCAGCACTGATATAGGTGCAGTACTGATGCTGAACCAGCACAGATATAGGTGCAGTACTGGTGCTGATCCAGCACTGATATAGATCCAGTACTACTGCTGATCCAGCACTGATATAGGTCCAGTACTGCTGCTGAGCCAGCACTAATTTAGGTCCAGTACTGGTTCTGTTCCAGCACTGATATAGGTCCAGTACTGCTGCTGATCCAGGACTGATATAGATGCAGTGCTGGTGCTGATCCAGCACTGATATAGGTGCAGTACTGGTGCTGATCCAGCATTGATATAGGGGCAGTACTGATGCTGAACCAGCACTGATATAGGTCCAGTACTGGTGCTGATCCAGCACTAATTTAGGTCCAATACTGGTTCTGTTTCAGCACTGATATAGGTGCAGTACTGCTGCTGATCCAGCACTGAGAAAGATCCAGTACTACTGCTGATCCAGCACTGATATAGGTCCAGTACTGGTGCTGATCCAGCACTAATTTAGGTCCAGTACTGTTCAGATCCAGCACTGATATAGGTGCAGTACTGGTGCTGATCCAGGACTGATATAGATTCAGTACTGGTGCTGATCCAGCACTGATATAGGTGCAGTACTGATGCTGAACCAGCACAGATATAGGTGCAGTACTGGTGCTGATCTTGCACTGATATAGATCCAGTACTACTGCTGATCCAGCACTGATATAGGTCCAGTACTTGTTCTGATCCAGCACTAATTTAGGTCCAATACTGGTTCTGTTCCAGCACTGATATAGGTGCAGTACTGGTGCTGATCCAACACTGATATTGATCCAGTACTGGTTTTGATCCAGCACTGATATAGGTGCAGTACTGGTCCTGATCCAGCACTGATATAGGTGCAGTACTGGTGCTGATTCAGCAATGATATGGATCCAGCACTTGTGCTGATCTGGCACTGATATAGATCCAGAACAGGTGCTGATCCAGCACTGATATAGGTCCAGTACTGGTGCTGATCCAGCACGGATTTAGGTCCAGTACTGGTGCTGATCCAGCACTGATTTAGGTCCAGTACTGGTGCTGATCCAGCACTGATATAGATCCAGTACTGCTGCTGATCCAGCACTGGTATTGATCCAGCACTGGTGCTGATCCAGAACTGATATAGATCCGGTACTGGTGCTGATCCAGCACTGATACAGGTCCAGTACTGGTGCTGATCCAGCACTGATATAGTTCCAGTACTGGTGCTGATCCAGCACTGATATAGTTCCAGTACTGGTGCTGATCCAGCACTGATATAGGTCCAGTACTGGTTCTGATCCAGCACTAATTTAGGTCCAGTACTGGTTCTGTTCCAGCACTGATATAGGTGCAGTACTGGTGCTGATCCAACACTGATATAGATCCAGTACTACTGCTGATCCAGCACTGATATAGGTCCAGTACTGGTGCTGATCCAGCACTAATTTAGGTCCAGTACTGGTTCTGTTCCAGCACTGATATAGGTCCAGTACTGGTGCTGATCCAGGACTGATATAGATGCAGTGCTGGTGCTGATCCAGCACTGATATAGGTCCAGTACTGGTGCTGATCCAGCACTGATATAGGGGCAGTACTGATGCTGAACCAGCACTGATATAGGTCCAGTACTGGTGCTGATCCAGCACTAATTTAGGTCCAGTACTGGTTCTGTTTCAGCACTGATATAGGTGCAGTACTGGTGCTGATCCAGCACTGAGAAAGATCCAGTACGACTGCTGATCCAGCACTGATATAGGTCCAGTACTGGTGCTGATCCAGCACTAATTTAGGTCCAATACTGGTTCTGTTTCAGCACTGATATAGGTGCAGTACTGGTGCTGATCCAGCACTGAGAAAGATCCAGTACTACTGCTGATCCAGCATTGATATAGGTCCATACTGGTGCTGATCCAGCACTAATTTAGGTCCAATACTGGTTCTGTTTCAGTACTGATATAGGTGCAGTACTGGTGCTGATCCAGCACTGAGAAAGATCCAGTACGACTGCTGATCCAGCACTGATATAGGTCCAGTACTGGTGCTGATCCAGCACTAATTTAGGTCCAATACTGGTTCTGTTTCAGCACTGATATCGGTGCAGTACTGGTGCTGATCCAGCACTGAGAAAGATCCAGTACTACTGCTGATCCAGCACTGATATAGGTGCAGTGCTGGTTCTGATCCAGCACTGATATAGGTGCAGTTCTGGTGCTGATCCAGCACTGATATAGGTGCAGTGCTGGTGCTGATCCAGCACTGATATAGGTCCAGTACTGGTGCTGATCCAGGACTGATATAGATTCAGTACTGGTGCTGATCCAGCACTGATATAGGTGCAGTACTGGTGCTGATCCAGCACTGATATAGGTCCAGTACTGGTGCTGATCCAGCACTAATTTAGGTCCAGTACTGGTTCTGATCCAGCACTGATATAGGTGCAGTTCTGGTGCTGATCCAGCACTGATATAGGTGCAGTGCTGGTGCTGATCCAGCACTGATATAGGTCCAGTACTGGTGCTGATCCAGCACTAATTTAGGTCCAGTACTGGTTCTGATCCAGCACTGATATAGGTGCAGTTCTGGTGCTGATCCAGCACTGATATAGGTGCAGTGCTGGTGCTGATCCAGCACTGATATAGGTCCAGTACTGGTGCTGATCCAGGACTGATATAGATTCAGTACTGGTGCTGATCCAGCACTGATATAGGTGCAGTACTGGTGCTGATCCAGCACTGATATAGATCCAGTACTACTGCTGATCCAGCACTGATATAGGTCCAGTACTGCTGCTGATCCAGCACTAATTTAGATCCAGTACTGGTTCTGTTCCAGCACTGATATAGGTGCAGTACTGGTGCTGATCCAGGACTGATATAGGGGCAGTACTGATGCTGAACCAGCACTGATATAGGTCCAGTACTGGTGCTGATCCAGCACTAATTTAGGTCCAATACTGGTTCTGTTTCAGCACTGATGTAGGTGCAGTACTGCTGCTGATCCAGCACTGAGAAAGATCCAGTACTACTGCTGATCCAGCACTGATATAGGTCCAGTACTGGTGCTGATCCAGCACGGAATTAGGTCCAGTACTGGTGCTGATCCAGCACTGATTTAGGTCCAGTACTGGTGCTGATCCAGCACTGATATAGATCCAGTACTGCTGCTGATCCAGCACTGGTATTGATCCAGCACTGGTGCTGATCCAGAACTGATATAGATCCGGTACTGGTGCTGATCCAGCACTGATACAGGTCCAGTACTGGTGCTGATCCAGCACTGATATAGTTCCAGTACTGGTGCTGATCCAGCACTGATATAGTTCCAGTACTGGTGCTGATCCAGCACTGATATAGGTCCAGTACTGGTTCTGATCCAGCACTAATTTAGGTCCAGTACTGGTTCTGTTCCAGCACTGATATAGGTGCAGTACTGGTGCTGATCCAACACTGATATAGATCCAGTACTACTGCTGATCCAGCACTGATATAGGTCCAGTACTGGTGCTGATCCAGCACTAATTTAGGTCCAGTACTGGTTCTGTTCCAGCACTGATATAGGTCCAGTACTGGTGCTGATCCAGGACTGATATAGATGCAGTGCTGGTGCTGATCCAGCACTGATATAGGTGCAGTACTGGTGCTCATCCAGCACTGATATAGGGGCAGTACTGATGCTGAACCAGCACTGATATAGGTCCAGTACTGGTGCTGATCCAGCACTAATTTAGGTCCAGTACTGGTTCTGTTTCAGCACTGATATAGGTGCAGTAATGGTGCTGATCCAGCACTGAGAAAGATCCAGTACGACTGCTGATCCAGCACTGATATAGGTCCAGTACTGGTGCTGATCCAGCACTAATTTAGGTCCAGTACTGGTTCTGATCCAGCACTGATATAGGTGCAGTACTGGTGCTGATCCAGCACTGATATAGGTGCAGTACTGGTGCTGATCCAGCACTGATATAGGTGCAGTACTGGTGCTGATCCAGCACTAATTTAGGTCCAATACTGGTTCTGTTTCAGCACTGATATAGGTGCAGTACTGGTGCTGATCCAGCACTGAGAAAGATCCAGTACTACTGCTGATCCAGCATTGATATAGGTCCATACTGGTGCTGATCCAGCACTAATTTAGGTCCAATACTGGTTCTGTTTCAGTACTGATATAGGTGCAGTACTGGTGCTGATCCAGCACTGAGAAAGATCCAGTACGACTGCTGATCCAGCACTGATATAGGTCCAGTACTGGTGCTGATCCAGCACTAATTTAGGTCCAATACTGGTTCTGTTTCAGCACTGATATCGGTGCAGTACTGGTGCTGATCCAGCACTGAGAAAGATCCAGTACTACTGCTGATCCAGCACTGATATAGGTCCAGTACTGGTTCTGATCCAGCACTGATATAGGTGCAGTTCTGGTGCTGATCCAGCACTGATATAGGTGCAGTGCTGGTGCTGATCCAGCACTGATATAGGTCCAGTACTGGTGCTGATCCAGGACTGATATAGATTCAGTACTGGTGCTGATCCAGCACTGATATAGGTGCAGTACTGGTGCTGATCCAGCACTGATATAGATCCAGTACTACTGCTGATCCAGCACTGATATAGGTCCAGTACTGGTGCTGATCCAGCACTAATTTAGGTCCAGTACTGGTTCTGATCCAGCACTGATATAGGTGCAGTTCTGGTGCTGATCCAGCACTGATATAGGTGCAGTGCTGGTGCTGATCCAGCACTGATATAGGTCCAGTACTGGTGCTGATCCAGGACTGATATAGATTCAGTACTGGTGCTGATCCAGCACTGATATAGGTGCAGTACTGGTGCTGATCCAGCACTGATATAGATCCAGTACTACTGCTGATCCAGCACTGATATAGGTCCAGTACTGCTGCTGATCCAGCACTAATTTAGATCCAGTACTGGTTCTGTTCCAGCACTGATATAGGTGCAGTACTGGTGCTGATCCAGGACTGATATAGGGGCAGTACTGATGCTGAACCAGCACTGATATAGGTCCAGTACTGGTGCTGATCCAGCACTAATTTAGGTCCAATACTGGTTCTGTTTCAGCACTGATGTAGGTGCAGTACTGCTGCTGATCCAGCACTGAGAAAGATCCAGTACTACTGCTGATCCAGCACTGATATAGGTCCAGTACTGGTGCTGATCCAGCACTAATTTAGGTCCAGTACTGGTTCTGATCCAGCACTGATATAGGTGCAGTACTGGTGCTGATCCAGGACTGATATAGATTCAGTACTGGTGCTGATCCAGCACTGATATAGGTGCAGTACTGATGCTGAACCAGCACTGATATAGGTGCAGTACTGATGCTGAACCAGCACAGATATAGGTGCAGTACTGGTGCTGATCCAGCACTGATATAGATCCAGTACTACTGCTGAACCAGCACTGATATAGGTGCAGTACTGGTGCTGATCCAGCATTGATATAGGGGCAGTACTGATGCTGAACCAGCACTGATATAGGTCCAGTACTGGTGCTGATCCAGCACTAATTTAGGTCCAATACTGGTTCTGTTTCAGCACTGATATAGGTGCAGTACTGCTGCTGATCCAGCACTGAGAAAGATCCAGTACTACTGCTGATCCAGCACTGATATAGGTCCAGTACTGGTGCTGACCCAGCACTAATTTAGGTCCAGTACTGGTTCTGATCCAGCACTGATATAGGTGCAGTACTGGTGCTGATCCAGCACTGATATAGGTGCAGTACTGGTGCTGATCCAGCACTGATATAGGTGCAGGACTGGTGCTGATCCAGGACTGATATAGATTCAGTACTGGTGCTGATCCAGCACTGATATAGGTGCAGTACTGGCGCTGAACCAGCACAGATATAGGTGCAGTACTGGTGCTGATCCAGCACTGATATAGATCCAGTACTACTGCTGATCCAGCACTGATATAGGTCCAGTACTGGTTCTGCTCCAGCACTAATTTAGGTCCAGTACTGGTTCTGTTCCAGCACTGACATAGGTGCAGTACTGGTGCTGATCCAACACTGATATAGATCCAGTACTACTGCTGATCCAGCACTGATATAGGTCCAGTACTGGTGCTGATCCAGCACTAATTTAGGTCCAGTACTGGTTTTGATCCAGCACTGATATAGGTGCAGTACTGGTCCTGATCCAGCACTGATATAGGTGCAGTACTGGTGCTGATCCAGCACTGATATAGGTCCAGTACTGGTGCTGATCCAGCACTGATATGGATCCAGTACTGGTGCTGATCCAGCACTGATATAGATCCAGTACAGATGCTGATCCAGCGCTGGTACTGATCCAGCACTTGTGCTGATCTGGCACTGATATAGATCCAGAACAGGTGCTGATCCAGCACTGATATAGATCCAGTACTGGTGCTGATCCAGCACTGATACAGGTCCAGTACTGGTGCTGATCCAGCACTGATATAGGTGCTGTACTGGTTCTGATCCAGCACTGATATAGATCCAGTACTGGTGCTGATCCAGCACTGATATAGATCCAGTACTGGTGCTGATCCAGCACTGATATAGATCCAGTACTGCTGCTGATCCAGCACTGGTATTGATCCAGCACTGGTGCTGATCCAGAACTGATATAGATCCGGTACTGGTGCTGATCCAGCACTGATACAGGTCCAGTACTGGTGCTGATCCAGCACTGATATAGTTCCAGTACTGGTGCTGATCCAGCACTGATATAATTCCAGTACTGGTGCTGATCCAGCACTGATACAGGTCCAGTACTGGTGCTGATCCAGCACGGATTTAGGTCCAGTACTGGTGCTGATCCAGCACTGATTTAGGTCCAGTACTGGTGCTGATCCAGCACTGATATAGATCCAGTGCTGCTGCTGATCCAGCACTGGTATTGATCCAGCACTGGTGCTGATCCAGAACTGATATAGATCCGGTACTGGTGCTGATCCAGCACTGATACAGGTCCAGTACTGGTGCTGATCCAGCACTGATATAGTTCCAGTACTGGTGCTGATCCAGCACTGATATAGTTCCAGTACTGGTGCTGATCCAGCACTGATATAGGTCCAGTACTGGTGCTGATCCAGGACTGATATAGATGCAGTGCTGGTGCTGATCCAGCACTGATATAGGTGCAGTACTGGTGCTCATCCAGCACTGATATAGGGGCAGTACTGATGCTGAACCAGCACTGATATAGGTCCAGTACTGGTGCTGATCCAGCACTAATTTAGGTCCAGTACTGGTTCTGTTTCAGCACTGATATAGGTGCAGTACTGGTGCTGATCCAGCACTGAGAAAGATCCAGTGCGACTGCTGATCCAGCACTGATATAGGTCCAGTACTGGTGCTGATCCAGCACTAATTTAGGTCCAGTACTGGTTCTGATCCAGCACTGATATAGGTGCAGTACTGGTGCTGATCCAGCACTGATATAGGTGCAGTACTGGTGCTGATCCAGCACTGATATAGGTGCAGTACTGGTGCTGATCCAGCACTAATTTAGGTCCAATACTGGTTCTGTTTCAGCACTGATATAGGTGCAGTACTGGTGCTGATCCAGCACTGAGAAAGATCCAGTACTACTGCTGATCCAGCATTGATATAGGTCCATACTGGTGCTGATCCAGCACTAATTTAGGTCCAATACTGGTTCTGTTTCAGTACTGATATAGGTGCAGTACTGGTGCTGATCCAGCACTGAGAAAGATCCAGTACGACTGCTGATCCAGCACTGATATAGGTCCAGTACAGGTGCTGATCCAGCACTAATTTAGGTCCAATACTGGTTCTGTTTCAGCACTGATATCGGTGCAGTACTGGTGCTGATCCAGCACTGAGAAAGATCCAGTACTACTGCTGATCCAGCACTGATATAGGTCCAGTACTGGTGCTGATCCAGCACTAATTTAGGTCCAGTACTGGTTCTGATCCAGCACTGATATAGGTGCAGTTCTGGTGCTGATCCAGCACTGATATAGGTGCAGTGCTGGTGCTGATCCAGCACTGATATAGGTCCAGTACTGGTGCTGATCCAGGACTGATATAGATTCAGTACTGGTGCTGATCCAGCACTGATATAGGTGCAGTACTGGTGCTGATCCAGCACTGATATAGATCCAGTACTACTGCTGATCCAGCACTGATATAGGTCCAGTACTGCTGCTGATCCAGCACTAATTTAGATCCAGTACTGGTTCTGTTCCAGCACTGATATAGGTGCAGTACTGGTGCTGATCCAGGACTGATATAGGGGCAGTACTGATGCTGAACCAGCACTGATATAGGTCCAGTACTGGTGCTGATCCAGCACTAATTTAGGTCCAATACTGGTTCTGTTTCAGCACTGATGTAGATGCAGTACTGCTGCTGATCCAGCACTGAGAAAGATCCAGTACTACTGCTGATCCAGCACTGATATAGGTCCAGTACTGGTGCTGATCCAGCACTAATTTAGGTCCAGTACTGGTTCTGATCCAGCACTGATATAGGTGCAGTACTGGTGCTGATCCAGGACTGATATAGATTCAGTACTGGTGCTGATCCAGCACTGATATAGGTGCAGTACTGATGCTGAACCAGCACAGATATAGGTGCAGTACTGATGCTGAACCAGCACAGATATAGGTGCAGTACTGGTGCTGATCCAGCACTGATATAGATCCAGTACTACTGCTGATCCAGCACTGATATAGGTCCAGTACTGGTGCTGATCCAGCATTGATATAGGGGCAGTACTGACGCTGAACCAGCACTGATATAGGTCCAGTACTGGTGCTGATCCAGCACTAATTTAGGTCCAATACTGGTTCTGTTTCAGCACTGATATAGGTGCAGTACTGGTGCTGATCCAGCACTGAGAAAGATCCAGTACTACTGCTGATCCAGCACTGATATAGGTCCAGTACTGGTGCTGACCCAGCACTAATTTAGGTCCAGTACTGGTTCTGATCCAGCACTGATATAGGTGCAGTACTGGTGCTGATCCAGCACTGATATAGGTGCAGTACTGGTGCTGATCCAGCACTGATATAGGTGCAGGACTGGTGCTGATCCAGGACTGATATAGATTCAGTACTGGTGCTGATCCAGCACTGATATAGGTGCAGTACTGATGCTGAACCAGCACAGATATAGGTGCAGTACTGGTGCTGATCCAGCACTGATATAGATCCAGTACTACTGCTGATCCAGCACTGATATAGGTCCAGTACTGGTTCTGATCCAGCACTAATTTAGGTCCAGTACTGGTTCTGTTCCAGCACTGACATAGGTGCAGTACTGGTGCTGATCCAACACTGATATAGATCCAGTACTACTGCTGATCCAGCACTGATATAGGTCCAGTACTGGTGCTGATCCAGCACTAATTTAGGTCCAGTACTGGTTTTGATCCAGCACTGATATAGGTGCAGTACTGGTCCTGATCCAGCACTGATATAGGTGCAGTACTGGTGCTGATCCAGCACTGATATAGGTCCAGTACTGGTGCTGATCCAGCACTGATATGGATCCAGTACTGGTGCTGATCCAGCACTGATATAGATCCAGTACAGATGCTGATCCAGCGCTGGTACTGATCCAGCACTTGTGCTGATCTGGCACTGATATAGATCCAGAACAGGTGCTGATCCAGCACTGATACAGGTCCAGTACTGGTGCTGATCCAGCACTGATATAGGTGCTGTACTGGTTCTGATCCAGCACTGATATAGATCCAGTACTGGTGCTGATCCAGCACTGATATAGATCCAGTACTGGTGCTGATCCAGCACTGATATAGATCCAGTACTGCTGCTGATCCAGCACTGGTATTGATCCAGCACTGGTGCTGATCCAGAACTGATATAGATCCGGTACTGGTGCTGATCCAGCACTGATACAGGTCCAGTACTGGTGCTGATCCAGCACTGATATAGTTCCAGTACTGGTGCTGATCCAGCACTGATATAATTCCAGTACTGGTGCTGATCCAGCACTGATATAGGTCCAGTACTGGTGCTGATCCAGCACTGATACAGGTCCAGTACTGGTGCTGATCCAGCACTGATATAGTTCCAGTACTGGTGCTGAGCCAGCACTGATATATGTGCAGTACTGGTGCTGATCCAGCACTGATATAGGTGCAGTACTGGTGCTGATCCAGCACTGATACAGGTCTAGTACTGGTGCTGATCCAGCACTGATATAGGTGCAGTACTGGTGCTGATCCAGCACTGATATAGGTCCAGTACTGGTGCTGATCCAGCACTGATATAGGTCCAGTACTGGTGCTGATCCAGCACTGATACAGGTCTAGTACTGGTGCTGATCCAGCACTGATACAGGTCCAGTACTGGTGCTGATCCAGCACTGATACAGGTCTAGTACTGGTGCTGATCCAGCACTGATACAGGTCCAGTACTGGTGCTGATCCAGCACGGATATATGTGCAGTACTGGTGCTGATCCAACACTGATATAGGTGCAGTACTGGTGCTGAACCAGCACTGATACAGGTCCAGTACTGGTGCTGATCCAGCACTGAGAAAGGTGCAGTACTGGTGCTGATCCAGCACTGATGCAGGTCCTGTACTGGTGCTGATCCAGCACTGATACAGGTCCAGTACTGGTGCTGATCCAGCACTGATATAGGTGCAGTACTGGTGCTGATACAGCACTGATTTAGGTCCAGTACTGGTGCTGATCCAGCACTGATATTGGTGCAGTACTGGTGCTGATCCAACACTGATATAGGTGCAGTACCGGTGCTGATACAGCACTGATATAGGTGCAGTACTGGTGCTGATCCACCACTGATATAGGTCCAATACTGGTGCTGATCCAGCACTAATTTAGGTCCAGTACTGGTTCTGTTCCTGCACTGATATAGGTGCAGTACTGGTGCTGATCCAGGACTGATATAGATGCAGTGCTGGTGCTGATCCAGCACTAATATAGGTGCAGTACTGGTGCTGATCCAGCATTGATATAGGGGCAGTACTGATGCTGAACCAGCACTGATATAGGTGCAGTACTGGTGCTGATCCAGCACTGATATAGATCCATACCTGGTGCTGATCCAGCACTGATACAGGTCCAGTACTGGTGCTGATCCAGCACTGATACAGGTCCAGTACTAGTGATGATTCAGCACTGATATAGGTCCAGTACTAGTGCTGATCCAGAACTGATATAGATCCAGCACTGGTGCTGATCCAGCACTGATATAGGTCCAGTACTGGTGCTGAACCAGCACTGATACAGGTCAAGTACTCGTGCTGATCCAGCTCTGATACAGGTCCACTACTGGTGCTGATCCAGCACTGAGATAGGTGCAGTACTGGTGCTGAACCAGCACTGATACAGGTCAAGTACTCGTGCTGATCCAGCTCTGATACAGGTCCACTACTGGTGCTGATCCAGCACTGAGATAGGTGCAGTACTGGAGCTGATTCAGCACTGATACAGGTCCAGTACTGATGCTGATCCAGCACTGATATAGGTCCACTACTGGTGCTGATCCAGCACTGATACAGGTCCAGTACTGGTGCTGATCCAGCACTGATATAGGTCCAGTACTGGTGCTGATCCAGCACTGATACAGGTCCAGTACTAGTAATGATTCAGCACTGATATAGGTCCAGTACTAGTGCTGATCCAGAACTGATATAGGTCCAGTACTGGTGCTGATCCAGCACTGATATAGGTGCAGTACTGGTGCAGAACCAGCACTGATATAGATCCAGTACTGGTGCTGATCCCGCACTGATACAGGTCCAGTACTGGTGCTGATCCAGCACTGATATAGTTCCCGTACTGGTGCTGATCCAGCACGGATTCAGGTCCAGTACTGGTGCTGATCCAGCACTGATACAGGTCCAGTACTGGTGCTGATCCAGCACTGATATAGGTCCAGTATTGATGCTGATCCAGCACTGATACAGGTCCAGTACTGGTGCTGATCCAGCACTGATATAGTTACAGAACTGGTGCTGATCCAGCAGTGATATAGATCCAGTACTGGTGCTGATCCAGCACTGATACAGTTCCAGTACTTGTGCAGATTCAGCACTGATAAAGGTGGAGTACTGGTGCTGATCCAGCACTGATATAGGTCTAGTACTGGTGCTGAACCAGCACTGATACAGTTCCAGTACTGGTGTTGATTCAGCACTGATATAGGTCCAGAACTGGTGCTGATCCAGCACTGATATAGGTCCAGTACCGATGCAAACCCGGCACTGATACAGGTCCAGTACTGGTGCTGATCCAGCACTGATACAGGTCCAGTACTAGTGATGATTCAGCACTGATATAGGTCCAGTACTAGTGCTGATCCAGAACTGATATAGGTCCAGTACGGGTGCTGATCCAGCACTGATATAGGTGCAGCACTGGTGCTGATCCAGCACTGATATAGGTCCAGTACTGGTGCTGAACCAGCACTGATACAGGTCCAGTACTGGTGCTGATCCAGCTCTGATACAGGTCCACTACTGGTGCTGATCCAGCACTGAGATAGGTGCAGTACTGGAGCTGATTCAGCACTGATACAGATCCAGTACTGATGCTGATCCAGCACTGATGTAGGCCCACTACTGGTGCTGATCCAGCACTGATACAGGTCCAGTACTGGTGCTGATCCAGCACTGATACAGGTCCAGTACTGGTGCTGATCCAGCACTGATACAGGTCCACTACTGGTGCTGATCCAGCACTGATACAGGTCCACTACTGGTGCTGATCCAGCACTGATACAGGTCCACTACTGGTGCTGATCCAGCACTGATACAGGTCCAGTACTGGTGCTGATCTAGCACTGATACAGGTCCAGTACTGGTGCTGATCCAGCACTGATACAGGTCCAGTACTGGTGCTGATCCAGCACTGATATAGGTGCAGTACTGGTGCTGATCCAGCACTGATATAGGTGCAGTACTGGTGCTGATCCAGCACTGGTATTGATCCAGCACTGGTGCTAATCCAGCACTGAAATAGATCCAGTACTGGTGCTGATCCAGCACTGATATAGGTCCAGTACTGGTGCTGATACCGCATTGACATAGATCCAGTACTACTGCTGATCCAGCACTGATACAGGACCCGTACTGGTGCTGACCCAGCACTGATACAGGTCCAATACTGGTGCTGATTCAGCACCGATACAGGTCCAGTACTGGTGCTGATTCAGCACTGATACAGGACCCGTACTGGTGCTGACCCAGCACTGATACAGGTCCACTACTGGTGCTGATCCAGCACTGATACAGGTCCAATACTGGTGCTGATTCAGCACCGATACAGGTCCAGTACTGGTGCTGATTCAGCACTGATACAGGTCCAGTACTGGTGCTGATCCAGCACTGATACAGGTGCAGAACTGGTGCTGATCCAGCACTGATATAGGTGCAGTACTGGTGCTGATCCAGCACTGGTATTGATACAGCACTGGTGCTAATCCACCACTGATATAGATCCAGTACTGGTGCTGATCCAGCACTGATACAGGTCCAGTACTGGTGCTGATCCAGCACTGATACAGGTGCAGTACTGGTGCTGATCCAGCACTGATATAGGTGCAGTACTGGTGCTGATCCAGCACTGGTATTGATACAGCACTGGTGCTAATCCACCACTGATATAGGTCCAGTACTGGTGCTGATCCAGCACTGATACAGGTCCAGTACTGGTGCTGATCCAGCACTGATACAGGTCCAGTACTGGTGCTGATCCAGTACTGATACAGGTCCAGTACTGGTGCTGATCCAGCACTGATACAGGTCCAGTACTGGTGCTGATCCAGCACTGATTTAGGTCCAGTACTGGTGCTGATCCAGCACTGATATAGGTGCAGTACTCGTGCAGAACCAGCACTGATATGGATCCAGTACTGGTGCTGATCCCGCACTGATACAGGTCCAGTACTGGTGCTGATTCAGCACTGAATCACGTCCAGTACGGGTGCTGATCCAGCACTGATATAGGTCCAGTACTGGTGCTGATCCAGCACTGATATAGGTGCAGTACTGGTGCAGAACCAGCACTGATATAGATCCAGTACTGGTGCTGATCCAGCACTGATACAGGTCCAGTACTGGTGCTCATCCAGCACTGATATAGTTCCCGTACTGGTGCTGATCCAGCACGGATTCAGGTCCAGTACTGGTGCTGATCCAGCACTGATACAGGTCCAGTACTACTGCTGATCCAGCACTGATATAGGTCCAGTATTGATGCTGATCCAGCACTGATACAGGTCCAGTACTGGTGCTGATCCAGCACTGATATAGTTACAGAACTGGTGCTGATCCAGCAGTGATATAGATCCAGTACTGGTGCTGATCCAGCACTGATACAGTTCCAGTACTGGTGCAGATTCAGCACTGATAAAGGTGGAGTACTGGTGCTGATCCAGCACTGATATAGGTCTAGTACTGGTGCTGAACCAGCACTGATACAGTTCCAGTACTGGTGTTGATTCAGCACTGATATAGGTCCAGTACTGGTGCTGATCCAGCACTATTATAGGTCCAGTACTGGTGCTGATCCAGCACTAATTTAGGTCCAGTACAGGATCTGATCCAGCACTGATATAGGTGCAGTACTGGTGCTGATCCAGCACTGACATAGGTGCAGTACTGGTGCTGATCCAGCACTGATATAGATCCAGAACTACTGCTGATCCAGCACTGATATAGGTCCAGTACTGGTGCTGATCCAGCACTAATTTAGGTCCAGTACTGGTTCTGTTCCAGCACTGATATAGGTGCAGTACTGGTGCTGATCCAGGACTGATATAGATGCAGTGCTGGTGCTGATCCAGCACTGATATAGGTCCAGTACTGATGCTGATCCAGCACTGATATAGGGGCAGTACTGATGCTGAACCAGCACTGATATAGGTGCAGTACTGGTGTTGATCCAGCACTGATATAGATCCAGTACTACTGCTGATCCAGCACTGATATAGGTCCAGTACTGGTGCTGATCCAGCACTAATTTTGGTCCAGTAATGGTTCTGTTCCAGCACTGATTCAGGTCCAGTACTGGTGCTGATCCAGCACTGATATAAATCCAGTACGACTGCTGATCCAGCACTGATATAGGTCCAGTACTGGTGCTGATCCAGCACTAATTTAGGTCCAGTACTGGTGCTGACCCAGCACTGATATAGGTGCAGTACTGGTCCTGATCCAGCACTGATATAGGTGCAGTACTGGTGCTGATCCAGCACTGATATAGGTGCAGTACTGGTGCTGATCCAGCACTGATATAGATTCAGTACTGGTGCTGATCCAGCACTGATATAGGTGCAGTACTGGTGCTGATCCAGCACTGATAGAGATCCAGTACTACTGCTGATCCAGCACTGATATAGATCCAGCACTGGTGCTGATCCAGCACTGATTTAGGTGCAGCACTGGTGCTGATCCAGCACTGATATGGATCCAGTACTGGTGCAGATCCACCACTGATATAGATCCAGTACAGGTGCTGATCCAGCGCTGGTACTGATCCAGCACTGGTGCAGATCCACCACTGATATAGATCCAGAACTTGTGCTGATCCAGCACTGATATAGGTCCAGTACTGGTGCTGATCCAGCACGGATTTAGGTCCAGTACTGGTGCTGATCCAGCATTGATATAGGTCCAGTACTGGTGCTGATCCAGCACTGATATAGGTCCAGTACTGGTGCTGATCCAGCACCGATACAGGTCTAGTACTGGTGCTGATCCAGCACTGATACAGGTCCAGTACTGGTGCTGATCCAGCACTGATAGAGGTCCAGTAATGGTGCTGATCCAGCACGGATATATGTGCAGTACTGGTGCTGATCCAACACTGATACAGGTCCAGTACTGGTGCTGATTCAGCACTGACATAGGTCCAGTACTGGTGCTGATCCAGCACTGATTTAGATCCAGTACTGGTGCTGATCCAGCACTGAGAAAGGTGCAGTCCTGGTGCTGATCCAAAACTGATATAGGCCCAGTACTGGTGCTGATTCAGCACTGATATAGGTCCAGTACTGGTGCTGATTCAGTCCTGATACAGGTCCAGTACTGGTGCTGATCCAGCACTGATACAGGTCCACTACTGGTGCTGATCCAGCACTGATTTAGGTCCAGTACTGGTGCTGATCCAGCACTGAATCACGTCCAGTACGGGTGCTGATCCAGCACTGATATAGGTCCAGTACTGGTGCTGATCCAGCACTGATATAGGTGCAGTACTGGTGCAGAACCAGCACTGATATAGATCCAGTACTGGTGCTGATCCAGCACTGATACAGGTCTAGTACTACTGCTGATCCAGTACTGATATAGGTCCAGTACTGATGCTGATCCAGCACTGATACAGGTCCAGTACTGGTGCTGATCCAGCACTGATATAGTAACAGAACTGGTGCTGATCCAGCACTGATATAGGTGCAGTACTGGTGCAGATTCAGCACTGATATAGGTCTAGTACTGGTGCTGAACCAGCACTGATACAGTTCCAGTACTGGTGTTGATTCAGCACTGATATAGGTCCAGTACTGGTGCTGATCCAGCACTATTATAGGTCCAGTACTGGTGCTGATCCAGCACTAATTTAGGTCCAGTACAGGATCTGATCCAGCACTGATATAGGTGCAGTACTGGTGCTGATCCAGCACTGACATAGGTGCAGTACTGGTGCTGATCCAGCACTGATATAGATCCAGAACTACTGCTGATCCAGCACTGATATAGGTCCAGTACTGGTGCTGATCCAGCACTAATATATGTCCAGTACTGGTTCTGTTCCAGCACTGATATAGGGGCAGTACTGATGCTGAACCAGCACTGATATAGGTGCAGTACTGGTGTTGATCCAGCACTGATATAGATCCAGTACTACTGCTGATCCAGCACTGATATAGTTCCAGTTCTGGTTCTGTTCCAGCACTGATATAGGTGCAGTACTGGTGCTGATACAGCACTGATTTAGGTCCAGTACTGGTGCTGATCCAGCACTGATATAGGTGCAGTACTGGTGCTGATCCAGCACTGATATTGGTGCAGTACTGGTGCTGATCCAGCACTGATATATGTGCAGTACTGGTGCTGATCCACCACTGATATAGGTCCAGTACTGGTGCTGATCCAGCACTAATTTAGTTCCAGTACTGGTTCTGTTCCAGCACTGATATAGGTGCAGTACTGGTGCTGATCCAGCACTGATATCGGGGCAGTACTGATGCTGAACCAGCACTGATATAGGTGCAGTACTGGTGCTGATCCAGCACTGATATAGATCCATACCTGGTGCTGATCCAGCACTTATATAGGTCCAGTACCGATGCAAATCCGGCACTGATACAGGTCCAGTACTGGTGCTGATCCAGTACTGATATAGATCCAGCACTGGTGCTGATCCAGCACTGATATAGGTCCAGTACTGGTGCTGCACCAGCACTGATACAGGTCCAGTATTGGTGCTGATCCAGCTCTGATACAGGTCCCCTACTGGTGCTGATCCAGCACTGAGATAGGTGCAGTACTGGAGCTGATTCAGCACTGATACAGGTCCAGTACTGATGCTGATCCAGCACTGATATAGGTGCAGTACTGGTGCTGATCCAGCACTGATACAGGTCCAGTACTGGTGCTGATCCAGCACTGATATAGGTCCAGTACCGATGCAAACCCGGCACTGATACAGGTCCAGCACTGGTGCTGACCCAGCACTGATACAGGTCCAGTACCAGTGATTATTCAGCACTGATATAGGTCCAGTACTAGTGCTGATCCAGAACTGATATAGGTCCAGTACTGGTGCTGATCCAGTACTGATATAGATTCAGCACTGGTGCTGATCCAGCACTGATATAGGTCCAGTACTGGTGCTGAACCAGCACTGATACAGGTCCAGTACTGGTGCTGATCCAGCTCTGATACAGGTCCACTACTGGTGCTGATCCAGCACTGAGATAGGTGCAGTACTGGAGCTGATTCCGCACTGATACATGTCCAGTACTGATGCTGATCCAGCACTGATATAGGCCCACTACTGGTGCTGATCCAGCACTGATACAGGTCCAGCACTGGTGCTGACCCAGCACTGATACAGGTCCAGTACCAGTGATTATTCAGCACTGATATAGGTCCAGTACTAGTGCTGATCCAGAACTGATATAGGTCCAGTACTGGTGCTGATCCAGTACTGATATAGATTCAGCACTGGTGCTGATCCAGCACTGATATAGGTCCAGTACTGGTGCTGAACCAGCACTGATACAGGTCCAGTACTGGTGCTGATCCAGCTCTGATACAGGTCCACTACTGGTGCTGATCCAGCACTGAGATAGGTGCAGTACTGGAGCTGATTCCGCACTGATACATGTCCAGTACTGATGCTGATCCAGCACTGATATAGGCCCACTACTGGTGCTGATCCAGCACTGATACAGGTCCAGTACTGGTGCTGATCCAGCACTGATACAGGTCCAGGACTGGTGCTGATCCAGCACTGATACAGGTCCACTACTGGTGCTGATCCAGCACTGATACAGGTCCACTACTGGTGCTGATCCAGCACTGATACAGGTCCACTACTGGTGCTGATCCAGCACTGATACAGGTCCAGTACTGGTGCTGATCTAGCACTGATACAGGTCCAGTACTGGTGCTGATCCAGCACTCATACAGGTCCAGTTCTGGTGCTGATCCAGCACTGATATAGGTGCAGTATTGGTGCTGATCCAGCACTGATATAGGTGCAGTACTGGTGCTGATCCAGCACTGGTATTGATCCAGCACTGGTGCTAATCCAGCACTGATTTGGATCCAGTACTGGTGCTGATCCAGCACTGATATAGGTCCAGTACTGGTGCTGATACCGCACTGACATAGATCCAGTACTACTGCTGATCCAGAACTGATACAGGACCCGTACTGGTGCTGACCCAGCACTGATACAGGTCCAATACTGGTGCTGATTCAGCACCGATACAGGTCCAGTAATGGTGCTGATTCAGCACTGATACAGGACCCGTAGTGGTGCTGACCCAGCACTGATACAGGTCCAGTACTGGTGCTGATCCAGCACTGATACAGGTCCAATACTGGTGCTGATTCAGCACCGATACAGATCCAGTACTGGTGCTGATTCAGCACTGATACAGGTCCAGTACTGGTGCTGATCCAGCACTGATACAGGTGCAGAACTGGTGCTGATCCAGCACTGATATAGGTGCAGTATTGGTGCTGATCCAGCACTGATATAGGTGCAGTACTGCTGCTGATCCAGCACTGGTATTGATCCAGCACTGGTGCTAATCCAGCACTGATTTGGATCCAGTACTGGTGCTGATCCAGCACTGATATAGGTCCAGTACTGGTGCTGATACCGCACTGACATAGATCCAGTACTACTGCTGATCCAGAACTGATACAGGACCCGTACTGGTGCTGACCCAGCACTGATACAGGTCCAATACTGGTGCTGATTCAGCACCGATACAGGTCCAGTACTGGTGCTGATCCAGCACTGATACAGGTCCAATACTGGTGCTGATTCAGCACCGATACAGGTCCAGTACTGGTGCTGATTCAGCACTGATACAGGTCCAGTACTGGTGCTGATCCAGCACTGATACAGGTGCAGTACTGGTGCTGATCCAGCTCTGGTATTGATACAGCACTGGTGCTAATCCACCACTGATATAGATCCAGTACTGGTGCTGATCCAGCACTGATATAGGTCCAGTACCGATGCTAATCCACCACTGATATAGGTCCAGTACTGGTGCTGATCCAGCACTGATACAGGTCCAGTACTGGTGCTGATTCAGCACTGATATAGGTCCAGTACTGGTGCTGATCCAGCACTGATACAGGTCCAGTACTGGTGCTGATCCAGCACTGATACAGGTGCAGTACTGGTGCTGATCCAGCACTGATATAGGTGCAGTACTGGTGCTGATCCAGCCCTGGTATTGATACAGCACTGTTGCTAATCAACCACTGATATAGGTCCAGTACTGGTGCTGATCCAGCACTGATACAGGTCCAGTACTGGTGCTGATTCAGCACTGATATATGTCCAGTACTGGTGCTGATCCAGTACTGATACAGGTCCAGTACTGGTGCTGATCCAGCACTGATTTAGGTCCAGTACTGGTGCTGATCCAGCACTGATACAGGTCCACTACTGGTGCTGATCCAGCACTGATTTAGGTCCAGTACTGGTGCTGATCCAGCACTGATATAGGTGCAGTACTCGTGCACAACCAGCACTGATATGGATCCAGTACTGGTGCTGATCCCGCACTGATACAGGTCCAGTACTGGTGCTGATTCAGCACTGAATCACGTCCAGTACGGGTGCTGATCCAGCACTGATATAGGTCCAGTACTGGTGCTGATCCAGCACTGATATAGGTGCAGTACTGGTGCAGAACCAGCACTGATATAGATCCAGTACTGGTGCTGATCCAGCACTGATACAGGTCTAGTACTACTGCTGATCCAGTACTGATATAGGTCCAGTACTGATGCTGATCCAGCACTGATACAAGTCCAGTACTGGTGCTGATCCAGCACTGATATAGTTACAGAACTGGTGCTGATCCAGCACTGATATAGGTGCAGTACTGGTGCTGATCCAGCACTGATACAGTTCCAGTACTGGTGCAGATTCAGCACTGATAAAGGTCCAGTACTGGTGCTGATCCAGCACTGATATAGGTCTAGTACTGGTGCTGAACCAGCACTGATACAGTTCCAGTACTGGTGTTGATTCAGCACTGATATAGGTCCAGTACTGGTGCTGATCCAGCACTATTATAGGTCCAGTACTGGTGCTGATCCAGCACTAATTTAGGTCCAGTACAGGATCTGATCCAGCACTGATATAGGTCCAGTACTGGTGCTGATCCAGCACTGATATAGGTCCAGTACTGGTGCTGATCCAGCACTGATATAGATCCAGAACTACTGCTGATCCAGCACTAATTTATGTCCAGTACTGGTTCTGTTCCAGCACTGATATAGGTGCAGTACTGGTGTTGAACCAGCACTGATATAGATCCAGTACTACTGCTGATCCAGCACTGATATAGTTCCAGTTCTGGTTCTGTTCCAGCACTGATATAGGTCCAGTACTGGTGCTGATCCAGCACTAATTTAGGTCCAGTACTGGTTCTGATCCAGCACTGATATAGGTGCAGTACTGGTGCTGATCCAGCACTGATATAGGTGCAGTACTGGTGCTGATCCCGCACGAATTTAGGTCCAGTACTGGTTCTGATCCAGCACTAATTTAGGTCCAGTACTGGTTCTGATCCAGCACGAATTTAGGTCCAGTACTGGTTCTGATCCAGTTCTGATATAGGTGCAGTACTGGTGCTGATCCAGCACTGGTATTGATCCAGCACTGGTGCTAATCCAGCACTGATTTGGATCCAGTACTGGTGCTGATCCAGCACTGATATAGGTCCAGTACTGGTGCTGATACCGCACTGACATAGATCCAGTACTACTGCTGATCCAGCACTGATACAGGACCCGTACTGGTGCTGACCCAGCACTGATACAGGTCCAATACTGGTGCTGATTCAGCACCGATACAGGTCCAGTACTGGTGCTGATCCAGCACTGATATAGTTGCAGTACTGGTGCTGATCCAGCACTGATATAGGTGCAGTACTGGTGCTGATCCAGCACTGATATAGGGGCAGTACTGATGCTGAACCAGCACTGATATAGGTGCAGTACTGGTGTTGATCCAGCACTGATATAGATCCAGTACTACTGCTGATCCAGCACAGATATAGGTGCAGTACTGGTGCTGATCCAGCACTGATATAGATCCAGTACTACTGCTGATCCAGCACTGATATAGGTCCAGTACTGGTGCTGATCCAGCACTAATTTAGGTCCAATACTGGTTCTGTTCCAGCACTGATATAGGTCCAGTACTGGTGCTGATCCAGCACTAATTTAGGTCCAGTACTGGTTCTGATCCAGCACTGATATAGGTGCAGTACTGGTGCTGATCCAGCACTGGTATTGATCCAGCACTGGTGCTAATCCAGCACTGATTTGCATCCAGTACTGGTGCTGATCCAGCACTGATATAGGTCCAGTACTGGTGCTGATACCGCACTGACATAGATCCAGTACTACTGCTGATCCTGCACTGATACAGGACCCGTACTGGTGCTGACCCAGCACTGATACAGGTCCAATACTGGTGCTGATTCAGCACCGATACAGGTCCAGTACTGGTGCTGATTCAGCACTGATACAGGACCCGTACTGGTGCTGACCCAGCACTGATACAGGTCCAGTACTGGTGCTGATCCAGCACTGATACAGGTCCAATACTGGTGCTGATTCAGCACCGATACAGGTCCAGTACTGGTGCTGATTCAGCACTGATACAGGTCCAGTACTGGTGCTGATCCAGCACTGATACAGGTGCAGAACTGGTGCTGATCCAGCACTGATATAGGTGCAGTACTGGTGCTGATCCAGCACTGGTATTGATACAGCACTGGTGCTAATCCACCACTGACATAGATCCAGTACTGGTGCTGATCCAGCACTGATACAGGTCCAGTACTGGTGCTGATCCAGCACTGATACAGGTGCAGTACTGGTGTGATCCAGCACTGATATAGGTGCAGTACTGGTGCTGATCCAGCACTGATACAGGTCCAGTACTGGTGCTGATTCAGCACTGATATAGGTCCAGTACTGGTGCTGATCCAGCACTGACAAAGGTCCAGTACTGGTGCTGATCCAGCACTGATACAGGTGCAGTACTGGTGCTGATCCAGCACTGATATAGGTGCAGTACTGGTGCTGATCCAGCACTGGTATTGATACAGCACTGGTGCTAATCAACCACTGATATAGGTCCAGTACTGGTGCTGATCCAGTACTGATACAGGTCCAGTACTGGTGCTGATCCAGCACTGATACAGGTCCACTACTGGTGCTGATCCAGCACTGATACAGGTCCAGTACTTGTGCTGACCCAGCACTGATATAGGTGCAGTACTCGTGCACAACCAGCACTGATATGGATCCAGTACTGGTGCTGATCCCGCACTGATACAGGTCCAGTACTGGTGCTGATTCAGCACTGAATCACGTCCAGTACGGGTGCTGATCCAGCACTGATACAGGTCCAGTACTGGTGCTGATCCAGCACTGATATAGTTACAGAACTGGTGCTGATCCAGCAGTGATATAGATCCTGTACTGGTGCTGATCCAGCACTGATACAGTTCCAGTACTGGTGCAGATTCAGCACTGATAAAGGTGCAGTACTGGTGCTGATCCAGCACTGATATAGGTCTAGTACTGGTGCTGAACCAGCACTGATACAGTTCCAGTACTGGTGTTGATTCAGCACGGATATAGGTCCAGTACTGGTGCTGATCCAGCACTATTATAGGTCCAGTACTGGTGCTGATCCAGCACTGATATAGGTCGAGTACTGGTGCTGATCCAGCACTAATTTAGGTCCAGTACTGGTTCTGTTCCAGCACTGATATAGGTGCAGTACTGGTGCTGATCCAGCACTGATACAGGTCCAATACTGGTGCTGATTCAGCACCGATACAGGTCCAGTACTGGTGCTGATTCAGCACTGATACAGGTCCAGTACTGGTGCTGATCCAGCACTGATACAGGTGCAGAACTGGTGCTGATCCAGCACTGATATAGGTGCAGTACTGGTGCTGATCCAGCACTGGTATTGATACAGCACTGGTGCTAATCCACCACTGATATAGATCCAGTACTGGTGCTGATCCAGCACTGATACAGTTCCAGTACTGGTGCTGATCCAGCACTGATACAGGTGCAGTACTGGTGCTGATCCAGCACTGATATAGGTGCAGTACTGGTGCTGATCCAGCACTGGTATTGATACAGCACTGGTGCTAATCCACCACTGATATAGGTCCAGTACTGGTGCTGATCCAGCACTGATACAGGTCCAGTACTGGTGCTGATTCAGCACTGATATAGGTCCAGTACTGGTGCTGATCCAGCACTGATACAGGTCCAGTACTGGTGCTGATCCAGCACTGATACAGGTGCAGTACTGGTGCTGATCCAGCACTGATATAGGTGCAGTACTGGTGCTGATCCAGCACTGGTATTGATCCAGCACTGGTGCTAATCCAGCACTGATTTGGATCCAGTACTGGTGCTGATCCAGCACTGATATAGGTCCAGTACTGGTGCTGATACCGCACTGACATAGATCCAGTACTACTGCTGATCCAGCACTGATACAGGACCCGTACTGGTGCTGACCCAGCACTGATACAGTTCCAATACTGGTGCTGATTCAGCACCGATACAGGTCCAGTACTGGTGCTGATCCAGCACTGATATAGTTGCAGTACTGGTGCTGATCCAGCACTGATATAGGTGCAGTACTGGTGCTGATCCAGCACTGATATAGGTGCCGTACCGGTGTTGATCCAGCACTGATATAGATCCAGTACTACTGCTGATCCAGCACTGATATAGGTCCAGTACTGGTGCTGATCCAGCGCTAATTTAGGTCCAATACTGGTTCTGTTCCAGCACTGATATAGGTGCAGTACTGGTGCTGATCCACCACTGAGAAAGATCCAGTACTACTGCTGATCCAGCACTGATATAGGTCCAGTACTGGTGCTGATCCAGCACTAATTTAGGTCCAGTACTGGTGCTGATCCAGCACTGATATAGGTCCAGCACTGGTGCTGATCCAGCACTAATTTAGGTCCAGTACTGGTTCTGTTCCAGCACTGATATAGGTGCAGTACTGGTGCTGATCCAGGACTGATATAGATGCAGTGCTGGTGCTGATCCAGCACTGATATAGGGGCAGTACTGATGCTGAACCAGCACTGATATAGGTGCAGTACTGGTGTTGATCCAGCACTGATATAGATCCAGTACTACTGCTGATCCAGCACTGATATAGGTCCAGTTCTGGTTCTGTTCCAGCACTGATATAGGTTCAGTACTGGTGCTGATCCAGCATTGATATAGATCCAGTACTACTGCTGACCCAGCACTGATATAGGTCCAGTACTGGTGCTGATCCAGCACTAATTTAGGTCCAGTACTGGTTCTGATCCAGCACTGATATAGGTGCAGTACTGGTGCTGATCCAGCACTGATATAGGTGCAGTACTGGTGCTGATCCAGGACTGATATAGATTCAGTACTGGTGCTGATCCAGCACTGATATAGGTGCAGTACTGGTACTGATCCAGCACTGATATAGGTCCAGTACTGGTGCTGATCCAGCACTGATACAGGTCCAGTACTGGTGCTGATTCAGCACTGATACAGATCCAGTACTGGTGCTGATCCAGCACTGGTACTGATCGAGCACTGGTGCTGATCCAGCACTGATATTGATCCAGTACTGGTGCTGATCCAGCACTGATATAGATCCAGTACTGCTGCTGATCCAGCACTGATATAGGTGCAGTACTGGTGCTGATCCAGCACTGATATAGATCCAGTACTGGTGCTGATCCGGAACTGATATAGATCCAGTACTGGTGCTGATCCAGCACTGGTATTGATCCAGTACCTGTGCTGATCCAGCACTGATATTGATCCAGTACTGATGCTGATCCAGCACTGATATAGGTCCAGTACTAGTGCTGATCCAGCACTGATATAGGTCCAGTACTGGTGCTGATCCAGCACTGATATAGGTCCAGTACTGGTGCTGATCCAGCACTGATACAGGTGCAGTACTGGTACTGAACCAGCACTGATATAGATCCAGTACTGATGCTGATCCAGCAGTGATACAGGTCCAGTACTGGTGCTGATCCAGCACTGATATAGGTCCAGTACTGGTGCTGATCCAGCACTGATATAGGTGCAGTACTGGTGCTGAACCAACACTGATATAGGTGCAGTACCGGTGCTGAACCAGCACTGATATAGATCCAGTACTGGTGCTGAACCAGCAGTGATACAGGTCCAGTGCTGGTACTGATCCAGCACTAATTTAGGTCCAGTACTGGTTCTGATCCAGCACTGATACAGGTCCAGTACTGGTGCTGATACAGCACTGATATAGATCCAGTACTACTGCTGATGCAGCACTGATATAAGTGCAGTACTGGTGCTGATCCAGCACTGATATTGATCCAGTGCTGTTTCTGATCCAGCACTGATATAGGTCCAGTACTGGTGCTGATCTAGCACTGATACAGGTCCGGTACTGGTGCTGATCCAGCACTGATACAGATCCATTACCGGTACAGATCCCGCACTGATACAGGTCCAGTACTGGTGCTGATCCAGCACTGATATAGATCCAGTACTACTGCTGATCCAGCACTGATATAGGTCCAGTACTGGTGCTGATCCAGCACTGATATAGGTCCAGTACTGGTGCTGATCCAGCACTGATATAGGTTGAGTACTGGAGCGGATCCAGCACCGATATAGGTCCAGTACTGGTGCTGATTCAGCACTGATTTCGGTCCAGTACTGTTGCTGATTCACCACTGATATAGGTGCCGTACTGGTGCTGAAGCAGCACTGATGTAGGTGCAGTACTGGTGCTGATCCAGCACTGATGTCGATCCAGTACTGGTGCTGATCCAGCACTGATATAGGTCCAGTACTGGTGCTGATCCAGCACTGATATAGATCCAGCACTGGTGCTGATCCAGCACTGATATAGGTCCAGTACTGGTGCTGATCCAGCACTGATATAGGTCCAGTACTGGTGCTGATCCAGCACTGATATAGGTCCAGTACTGGTGCTGATCCAGCACTGATATAGGTGCAGTACTGGTGCTGATCCAGCACTGATACAGGTCCAGTACTGGTGCTGATCCAGCACTGATATAGGACGAGTCCTGGTGCTGATCCAGCACTGATACAGATCTAGTACTGGTGCTGATCCAGCACTGATACAGGTCCAGTACTGGTGCTGATCCAGCACTGATACAGTCCCAGTACTGGTGCTGATCCAGCACTGATACTGGTCCAGTACTGGTGCTGATCCAGCACTGATATAGGTGCAGTACTGGTGCTGATCCAGCACTGATATAGGTCCAGCACTGGTGCTGATCCAGCACTGATCTCGGTCAAGTACTGGTGCTGATCCAGCACTGATACAGTCCCAGTACTGGTGCTGATCCAGCACTGATACTGGTCCAGTACTGGTGCTGATCCAGCACTGATATAGGTGCAGTACTGGTGCTGATCCAGCACTGATATAGGTCCAGCACTGGTGCTGATCCAGCACTGATCTCGGTCAAGTACTGGTGCTGATCCAGCACTGATACAGGTCCAGTACTGGTGCTGATCCAGCACTGATATAGTTCCAGTACTGGTGCTGATCCAGCACTGATATAGGTGCAGTACTGGTGCAGATCCAGCACTGATAAATGTCCAGTACTGGTGCTGATCCAGCACTGATATTGGTCGAGTCCTCGTGCTGATCCAGCTCTGATACAGGTCTAGTACTGGTGCTGATCCAGCACTGATACAGGTCCAGTACTGGTGCTGATCCAGCACTGATACAGTCCCAGTACTGGTGCTGATCCAGCACTGATACAGGTCCAGGACTGGTGCTGATCCAGCACTGATATAGGTGCAGTACTGGTGCTGATCCAGCACTGATATAGGTGCAGTACTGGTGCTGATCCAGCACTGATATAGGTCCAGCCCTGGTGCTGATCCAGCACTGATATAGGTCCAGCACTGGTGCTGATCCAGCAGTAATATAGGTCCAGCACTGGTGCAGATCAAGCACTGATATAGGTCCAGTACTGGTGCCGATCCAGCACTGATATTGGTGCAGTCCTGGTGCTGATCCAGCACTGATATAGATCCAGCACTGGTGCTGATCCAGCACTGATATAGGTCCAGTACTGGTGCTGATCCAGCACTGATATAGGTCCAGTACTGGTGCTGATCCAGCAGTAATATAGGTCCAGCACTGGTGCAGATCCAGCACTGATATTGGTGCAGTCCTGGTGCTGATCCAGCACTGATATAGATCCAGCACTGGTGCTGATCCAGCACTGATATAGGTGCAGTACTGGTGCTGATCCAGCACTGATACAGTCCCAGTACTGGTGCTGATCCAGCACTGATATAGTTCCAGTACTGGTGCTGATCCAGCACTGATATAGGTGCAGTACTGGTGCTGATCCAGCACTGATACAGGTCCAGTACTGGTGCTGATCCAGCACTGATATAGGTCGAGTCCTGGTGCTGATCCAGCACTGATACAGGTCTCGTACTGGTGCTGATCCAGCACTGATACAGGTCCAGTACTGGTGCTGATCCAGCACTGATACAGTCCCAGTACTGGTGCTGATCCAGCACTGATACAGGTCTCGTACTGGTGCTGATCCAGCACTGATACTGGTCCACTACTGGTGCTGATCCAGCACTGATATACGTCCAGTACTGGTGCTGATCCAGCACTGATACAGGTCC
The DNA here is from genome assembly GCF_037043375.1 of Chiloscyllium plagiosum. Classification (NCBI taxonomy): domain Eukaryota; kingdom Metazoa; phylum Chordata; class Chondrichthyes; order Orectolobiformes; family Hemiscylliidae; genus Chiloscyllium; species Chiloscyllium plagiosum. The sequence goes on from NW_028270155.1 coordinate 76,783,325, forward strand.
AGTACTGGTGCTGATCCAGCACTGATAAGTCCAGTACTGGTGCTGATCCAGCACTGGTATTGATCCAATACTGGTGCTGATCCAGCAGTGATTTCGATCCTGTACTGGTGCTGATCCAGCACTGAAATCGGTCCAGTACTGGTGCTGATCCAGCACTGATATAGGTGCAGTACTGGTGCTGAGCCAGCACTGATCTCGGTCAAGTACTGGTGCTGATCCAGCACTGATATAGATCCAATACTGGTTGTGACCCAGCGCTGATATAGGTGCAGTACTGGTGCTGATCCAGCACTGATATAGATCCAGCACTGGTGCTGATCCAGCACTGATATAGGTCCAGTACTGGTGCTGATCCAGCACTGATATAGGTGCTGTTCTGCTGCTGATTCAGCATTGATGTAGTTCCAGTACTGGTGCTGATCCAGCACTGATATAGGTGCAGTACTGGTGCTGATCCAGCACTGATATAGGTGCAGTACTGGTGCTGATCCAGCACTGATATAGATCCAGCACTGGTGCTGATCCAGCACTAATATAGGTCCAGTACTGGTGCTGATCCAGCACTGATATAGGTGCAGTACTGGTGCTGATCCAGCACTGATATAGGTGCAGTACTGGTGCTGATCCAGCACTGATATAGGTGCAGTACTGGTGCTGATCCAGCACTGATATAGATCCAGCACTGGTGCTGATCCAGCACTAATTTAGGTCCCGTACTGGTGCTGATCCAGCACTGATATAGGTGCAGTACTGGTGCTGATCCAGCACTGATACAGGTCTCGTACTGGTGCTGATCCAGCTCTGATACAGGTCTAGTACTGGTGCTGATCCAGCACTGATACAGTCCCAGTACTGGTGCTGATCCAGCACTGATACTGGTCCAGTACTGGTGCTGATCCAGCACTGATATAGGTGCAGTACTGGTGCTGATCCAGCACTGATATAGGTGCAGTACTGGTGCTGATCCAGCACTGATATAGGTCCAGCACTGGTGCTGATCCAGCACTGATCTCGGTCAAGTACTGGTGCTGATCCAGCATTGATACAGGTCCAGTACTGGTGCTGATCCAGCACTGATATAGTTCCAGGACTGGTGCTGATCCAGCACTGATATAGGTGCAGTACTGGTGCAGATCCAGCACTGATTCATGTCCAGTACTGGTGCTGATCCAGCACTGATATAGGTCGAGTCCTGGTGCTGATCCAGCACTGATACAGGTCTAGTACTGGTGCTGATCCAGCACTGATACAGGTCCAGTACTGGTGCTGATCCAGCACTGATACAGTCCCAGTACTGGTGCTGATCCAGCACTGATACAGGTCCAGTACTGGTGCTGATCCAGCACTGATATAGGTGCAGTACTGGTGCAGATCCAGCACTGATAAATGTCCAGTACTGGTGCTGATCCAGCACTGATATTGGTCGAGTCCTGGTGCTGATCCAGCTCTGATACAGGTCTAGTACTGGTGCTGATCCAGCACTGATACAGGTCCAGTACTGGTGCTGATCCAGCACTGATACAGTCCCAGTACTGGTGCTGATCCAGCACTGATACAGGTCCAGTACTGGTGCTGATCCAGCACTGATATAGGTGCAGTACTGGTGCTGATCCAGCACTGATATAGGTGCAGTACTGGTGCTGATCCAGCACTGATATAGGTCCAGCACTGGTGCTGATCCAGCACTGATATAGGTCCAGCACTGGTGCTGATCCAGCAGTAATATAGGTCCAGCACTGGTGCAGATCAAGCACTGATATAGGTCCAGTACTGGTGCCGATCCAGCACTGATATTGGTGCAGTCCTGGTGCTGATCCAGCACTGATATGGATCCAGCACTGGTGCTTATCCAGCACTGATATAGGTCCAGTACTGGTGCTGATTCAGCACTGATAAAGGTCCAGTACTGGTGCTGATCCAGCACTGATATAGATCCAGCACTGGTGCTGATCCAGCACGGATATAGGTCCAATACTGGTGCTGATCCAGCAGTAATATAGGTCCAGCACTGGTGCTGATCCAGCACTGATATTGGTGCAGTCCTGGTGCTGATCCAGCACTGATATAGATCCAGTTCTGGTGCTGATCCAGCACTGATATAGGTGCAGTACTGGTGCTGATCCAGCACTGATACAGTCCCAGTACTGGTGCTGATCCAGCACTGATATAGTTCCAGTACTGGTGCTGATCCAGCACTGATATAGGTGCAGTACTGGTGCTGATCCAGCACTGATACAGGTCCAGTACTGGTGCTGATCCAGCACTGATATAGGTCGAGTCCTGGTGCTGATCCAGCACTGATACAGGTCTAGTACTGGTGCTGATCCAGCACTGATACAGGTCCAGTACTGGTGCTGATCCAGCACTGATACAGTCCCAGTACTGGTGCTGATCCAGCACTGATACAGGTCCAGTACTGGTGCTGATCCAGCACTGATATAGGTGCAGTACTGGTGCTGATCCAGCACTGATATAGGTGCAGTACTGGTGCTGATCCAGCACTGATATAGGTGCAGTACTGGTGCTGATCCAAAACTGATATAGGTCCAGCACTGGTGCTGATCCAGCACTGATATAGGTCCAGTACTGGTGCTGATCCAGCACTGATATAGGTCGAGTCCTGGTGCTGATCCAGCACTGATAGAGGTCCAGCACTGGTGCTGAACCAGCACTGATACAGTCCCAGTACTGGTGCTGATCCAGCACTGATACTGGTCCAGTACTGGTGCTGATCCAGCACTGATACAGGTCCAGTACTGGTGCTGATCCAGCACTCATACAGATCCAGTACTGGTGCTGATCCAGCACTGATACAGGTCCAATACTGATGCTGATCCAGCACTGATATAAATCCAGTACTGGTGCTGATCCCGCACTGATACGGATTCTGTTCTGATGTAGATTCAGTCCTGGTACAGATTCTGTTCTGATACAGATCCAGTACTGTTACAGATCCTGTTCTGATATCGATTCAGTACTGGTGCAGATCCAGCACTGGTACAGATTCTGTTCTGACATAGATCCAGTACTGGTACAGATTCTGTTCTGATATAGGTCCAGTACTGGTACAGATCCAGCACTGATATTGTTCCAGTACAGGTGCTGATCCAGCACTGATACAGTTCCAGTACTGGTGCTGATCCAGCACTGATATAGTTCCAGTACTGGTGCTGATCCAGCACTGATATAGGTGCAGTACTGGTGCTGATCCAGCACTGATACAGTCCCAGTACTGGTGCTGATCCAGCACTGATATAGTTCCAGTACTGGTGCTGATCCAGCACTGATATAGGTGCAGTACTGGTGCTGATCCAGCACTGATACAGGTCCAGTACTGGTGCTGATCCAGCACTGATATAGGTCGAGTCCTGGTGCTGATCCAGCACTGATACAGGTCTAGTACTGGTGCTGATCCAGCACTGATACAGGTCCAGTACTGGTGCTGATCCAGCACTGATACAGTCCCAGTACTGGTGCTGATCCAGCACTGATACAGGTCCAGTACTGGTGCTGATCCAGCACTGATATAGGTGCAGTACTGGTGCTGATCCAGCACTGATATAGGTGCAGTACTGGTGCTGATCCAGCACTGATATAGGTGCAGTACTGGTGCTGATCCAAAACTGATATAGGTCCAGCACTGGTGCTGATCCAGCACTGATATAGGTCCAGTACTGGTGCTGATCCAGCACTGATATAGGTCGAGTCCTGGTGCTGATCCAGCACTGATAGAGGTCCAGCACTGGTGCTGAACCAGCACTGATACAGTCCCAGTACTGGTGCTGATCCAGCACTGATACTGGTCCAGTACTGGTGCTGATCCAGCACTGATACAGGTCCAGTACTGGTGCTGATCCAGCACTCATACAGATCCAGTACTGGTGCTGATCCAGCACTGATACAGGTCCAATACTGATGCTGATCCAGCACTGATATAAATCCAGTACTGGTGCTGATCCCGCACTGATACGGATTCTGTTCTGATGTAGATTCAGTCCTGGTACAGATTCTGTTCTGATACAGATCCAGTACTGTTACAGATCCTGTTCTGATATCGATTCAGTACTGGTGCAGATCCAGCACTGGTACAGATTCTGTTCTGACATAGATCCAGTACTGGTACAGATTCTGTTCTGATATAGGTCCAGTACTGGTACAGATCCAGCACTGATATTGTTCCAGTACAGGTGCTGATCCAGCACTGATACAGTTCCAGTACTGGTGCTGATCCAGCACTGATACAGGTCTAGTACTGGTGCTGATCAGGCACTGATATAGGTCGATTACTGGTGCTGATCCAGCACTGATACAGGTCTAGTACTGGTGCTGATCCAGCACTGATACAGGTCCAGTACTGGTGCTGATCCAGCACTGATACAGTTCCAGTACTGGTGCTGATCCAGCACTGATACAGGTCCAGTACTGGTGCTGATCCAGCACTGATACAGGTCCAGTACTGGTGCTGATCCAGCACTGGTATAGGTCCAGTGTTGGTGCTGATCCAGCACTGATATAGGTCGAGTACTGGTGCTGATCCAGCACTGATACAGGTCTAGTACTGGTGCTGATCCAGCACTGATGCAGGTCCAGTACTAGTGCTGATCCAGCACTGATACAGTTCCAGTACTGGTGCTGATCCAGCACTGATACAGGTCCAGTACTGGTGCTGATCCAGCACTGATGCATGTCCAGTACTGGTGCTGATCCTGCACTGATACAGGTCTAGTACTGGTGCTGATCCAGCACTGATATAGGTCCAGTACTGGTGCTCATCCAGCACTGATACAGGTCTAGTACTGGTGCTGATCCAGCACTGATACAGGTCCAGTACTGGTGCTGATCCAGCACTGATACAGTTCCAGTACTGGTGCTGATCCAGCACTGATACAGGTCCAGTACTGGTGCTGATCCAGCACTGATACAGGTCCAGTACTGGTGCTGATCCAGCACTGATATAGGTCCAGTACTGGTGCTGATCCAGCACTGATACAGGTGCAATACTGGTGCTGGTCCAGCACAGATACAGGTCCAGTACTGGTGCTGATCAAGCATTGACATAGATCCATTTCTGGTGCTGATCCAGCACTGATATAGGTCATCTACTGGTGCTGATCCAGCACTGATATAGGTCCAGTACTAGTGCTGATCCAGCACTGATACAGTTCCAGTACTAATGCTGATCCAGCACTGATATAGGTCCAGTACTGGTGCTGATCCAACACTAATTTTTGTCCAGTACTGGTTCTGATCCAGCACTGATATAGATCCAGTACTGGTGCTGATCCAGCACTGATATAGGTGCAGTACTGGTGCTGATGCAGCACTGATACAGATCCAGTACTGGTGCTGATCCAGCACTGATACAGGTCCAGTACTGGTGCTGATCCAGCACTGATACAGTTCCAGTACTGGTGCTGATCCAGCACTGATACAGGTCCAGTACTGGTGCTGATCCAGCACTGATGCATGTCCAGTACTGGTGCTGATCCAGCACTGATGCATGTCCAGTACTGGTGCTGATCCTGCACTGATATAGGTCGAGTCCTGGTGCTGATCCAGCACTGAAACAGGTCTAGTACTGGTGCTGATCCAGCACTGATACAGGTCCAGTACTGGTGCTGATCCAGCACTGATACAGTCCCAGTACTGGTGCTGATCCAGCACTGATACAGGTCCAGTACTGGTGCTGATTCAGCACTGATACTGGTCCAGTACTGGTGCTGATCCAGCACTGATATAGGTGCAGTACTGGTGCTGAACCAGCACTGATATATATCCAGTACTAATGCTGAGCCAGCACTGATATAGGTCCAGTACTGGTGCTGATCCAACACTAATTTAGGTCCAGTACTGGTTCTGATCCAGCACTGATATAGTTCCAGTACTGGTGCTGATCCAGCACTGATATAGGAGCAGTACTGGTGCTGATCCAGCACTGATACACGTCCAGTACTGGTGCTGATGCCGCACTGATATAGATCCAATACTGGTTCTGATCCAACACTGATACAGATCCAGTACTGGTGCTGATGCAGCACTGATACAGATCCAGTACTGGTGCTGATCCAGCACTGATACAGGTCCAGTACTGGTGCTGATCCAGCACTGATACAGTTCCAGTACTGGTGCTGATCCAGCACTGATACAGGTCCAGTACCGGTGCTGATCCAGCACTGGTATTGATCCAGCACTGGTGCTGATACAGCACTGATATAGGTCATCTACTGGTGCTGATCCAGCACTGATATAGATCCAGTACTAGTGCTGATCCAGCACTGATACAGTTCCAGTACTGGTGCTGATCCAGCACTGATACAGGTCCAGTACTGGTGCTGATCCAGCACTGATGCATGTCCAGTACTGGTGCTGATCCAGCACTGATATAGGTCCAATGTTGGTACTGATCCAACACTGATACAGGTCCAGTACTGGTGCTGATCCAGCACTGCTACAGGTCCAGTACTGGTGCTGATCCAGCACTCATACAGATCCAGTACTGGTGTTGATCCAGCACTGATACAGGTCCAATACTGATGCTGATCCAGCACTGATATAAATCCAGTACTGGTGCTGATCCCGCACTGATACGGATTCTGTTCTGATGTAGATCCAGTCCTGGTACAGATTCTGTTCTGATACAGATCCAGTACTGTTACAGATCCTGTTCTGATATAGATCCAGTACTGGTGCAGATCCAGCACTGGTACAGATTCTGTTCTGATATAGATCCAGTACTGGTACATATTCTGTTCTGATATAGGTCCAGTACTGGTACATATCCAGTCTGATACAGGTCCAGTACTGGTACAGATCCAGCACTGATATTGTTCCAGTACAGGTGCTGATCCAGCACTGATACAGTTCCAGTACTGGTGCTGATCCAGCACTGATACAGGTCCAGTACTGGTGCTGATCCTGCACTGATACAGGTCTAGTACTGGTGCTGATCCAGCACTGATATCGGTCGAGTACTGGTGCTGATCCAGCACTGATACAGGTCTAGTACTGGTGCTGACCCAGCACTGATACAGGTCCAGTACTGGTGCTGATCCAGCACTGATACAGTTCCAGTACTGGTGCTGATCCAGCACTGATACAGGTCCAGTACTGGTGCTGATCCAGCACTGATACAGGTCCAGTACTGGTGCTGATCCAGCACTGATATAGGATAAGTGTTGGTGCTGATCCAGCACTGATATAGGTCGAGTACTGGTGCTGATCCAGCACTGATATAGGTCCAATGTTGGTACTGGTCCAGCACTGATATAGGTCGAGTACTGGTGCTCATCCAGCACTGATACAGGTCTAGTACTGGTGCTGATCCAGCACTGATGCAGGTCCAGTAGTGGTGCAGATTCAGCACTGATACAGGTCCAGTACTGGTGCTGATCCAGCACTGATATAGGTCCAGTACTGGTGCTGATCCAGCACTGATACAGGTCCACTACTGGTGCTGATCCAGCACTGACATAGGTCCAGTACTGGTGCTGATCCAGCACTGATATAGGTGCAGTACTGGTGCTGATCCAGCACTGATACAGGTCCAGTACTGGTGCTGATCCAGCACTGATATAGGTCGAGTCCTGGTGCTGATCCAGCACTGATACAGGTCTAGTACTGTTGCTGATCCAGCACTGATACAGGTCCAGTACTGGTGCTGATCCAGCACTGATACAGTCCCAGTACTGGTGCTGATCCAGCACTGATACAGGTCCAGTACTGGTGCTGATTCAGCACTGATACTGGTCCAGTACTGGTGCTGATCCAGCACTGATATAGGTGCAGTACTGGTGCTGAACCAGCACTGATATATATCCAGTACTAATGCTGATCCAGCACTGATATAGGTCCAGTACTGGTGCTGATCCAGCACTGATACAGTCCCAGTACTGGTGCTGATCCAGCACTGATACTGGTCCAGCACTGGTGCTGATCCAGCACTGATATAGGTCCAGTACTGGTGCTGATCCAGCACTGATACAGGTGCAATACTGGTGCTGGTCCAGCACAGATACAGGTCCAGTACTGGTGCTGATCAAGCATTGACATAGATCCATTACTGGTGCTGATACAGCACTGATATAGGTCATCTACTGGTGCTGATCCAGCACTGATATAGGTCCAGTACTAGTGCTGATCCAGCACTGATACAGTTCCAGTACTGGTGCTGATCCAGCACTGATACAGGTCCAGGACTGGTGCTGATCCAGCACTGATGCATGTCCAGTACTGGTGCTGATCCAGCACTGATATAGGTCCAATGTTGGTACTGATCCAGCACTGATATAGGTCGAGTACTGGTGCTCATCCAGCACTGATACAGGTCTAGTACTGGTGCTGATCCAGCACTGATGCAGGTCCAGTACTGGTGCTGATTCAGCACTGATACAGGTCCAGTACTGGTGCTGATCCAGCACTGATATAGGTCCAGTACTGGTGCTGATCCAGCACTGATATAGGTGCAGTACTGGTGCTGATCCAGCACTGATACAGGTCCAGTACTGGTGCTGATCCAGCACTGATATAGGTCGAGTCCTGGTGCTGATCCAGCACTGATACAGGTCTAGTACTGGTGCTGATCCAGCACTGATACAGGTCCAGTACTGGTGCTGATCCAGCACTGATACGGTCCCAGTACTGGTGCGGATCCAGCACTGATACACGTCCAGTACTGGTGCTGATTCAGCACTGATACAGGTCCAGTACTGGTGCTGATTCAGCACTGATATAGGTCCAGTACTGGTGCTGATCCAACACTAATTTTTGTCCAGTACTGGTTCTGATCCAGCACTGATATAGATCCAGTACTGGTGCTGATCCAGCACTGATATAGGTGCAGTACTGCTGCTGATCCAGCACTGATATAGGTGCAGTACTGCTGCTGATCCAGCACTGATATAGGTCCAGTACTGGTGCTGATCCAACACTAATTTTTGTCCAGTACTGGTTCTGATCCAGCACTGATATAGATCCAGTAATGGTGCTGATGCAGCACTGATACAGATCCAGTACTGGTGCTGATCCAGCACTGATACAGGTCCAGTACTGGTGCTGATCCAGCACTGATACAGTTCCAGTACTGGTGCTGATCCAGCACTGATACAGGTCCAGTACTGGTGCTGATCCAGCACTGGTATAGGTCCAGTGTTGGTGCTGATCCAGCACTGATATAGGTCGAGTACTGGTGCTGATCCAGCACTGATATAGGTCCAATGTTGGGACTGGTCCAGCACTGATATAGGTCGAGTACTGGTGCTCATCCAGCACTGATACAGGTCCAGTACTGGTGCAGATTCAGCACTGATACAGGTCCAGTACTGGTGCTGATCCAGCACTGATACAGGTCCACTACTGGTGCTGATCCAGCACTGACATAGGTCCAGTACTGGTGCTGATCCAGCACTGATATAGGTGCAGTACTGGTGCTGATCCAGCACTGATACAGGTCCAGTACTGGTGCTGATCCAGCACTGATATAGGTCGAGTCCTGGTGCTGATCCAGCACTGATACAGGTCTAGTACTGTTGCTGATCCAGCACTGATACAGGTCCAGTACTGGTGCTGATCCAGCACTGATACAGTCCCAGTACTGGTGCTGATCCAGCACTGATACAGGTCCAGTACTGGTGCTGATTCAGCACTGATACTGGTCCAGTACTGGTGCTGATCCAGCACTGATATAGGTGCAGTACTGGTGCTGAACCAGCACTGATATATATCCAGTACTAATGCTGATCCAGCACTGATATAGGTCCAGTACTGGTGCTGATCCAGCACTGATACAGTCCCAGTACTGGTGCTGATCCAGCACTGATACTGGTCCAGCACTGGTGCTGATCCAGCACTGATATAGGTCCAGTACTGGTGCTGATCCAGCACTGATACAGGTGCAATACTGGTGCTGGTCCAGCACAGATACAGGTCCAGTACTGGTGCTGATCAAGCATTGACATAGATCCATTACTGGTGCTGATACAGCACTGATATAGGTCATCTACTGGTGCTGATCCAGCACTGATATAGGTCCAGTACTAGTGCTGATCCAGCACTGATACAGTTCCAGTACTGGTGCTGATCCAGCACTGATACAGGTCCAGGACTGGTGCTGATCCAGCACTGATGCATGTCCAGTACTGGTGCTGATCCAGCACTGATATAGGTCCAATGTTGGTACTGATCCAGCACTGATATAGGTCGAGTACTGGTGCTCATCCAGCACTGATACAGGTCTAGTACTGGTGCTGATCCAGCACTGATGCAGGTCCAGTACTGGTGCTGATTCAGCACTGATACAGGTCAGCACGGTGGCACAGTGGTTAGCACTGCTGCCTCACAGCGCCAGAGACCCGGGTTCAATTCCCGCCTCAGGCGACTCTCTGTGTGGAGTTTGCACATTCTCCCCGTGTCTGCGTGGGTTTCCTCCGGGTGCTCCGGTTTCCTCCCACAATCCAAAAATGTGCAGGTTAGGTGAATTGACCATGCTAAATTGTCCATAGTGTTAGGTGAAGAGGTAAATGTAGGAGTATGGGTCTGGGTGCTATACGCTTCGGCGGGTCGGTGTGGACATGTTGGGCCGAAGGGCCTGTTTCCACACTGTAAGTAATCTAATCTAATCTAATCTGATACAGGTCCAGTACTGGTGCTGATTCAGCACTGATACAGGTCCAGTACTGGTGCTGATTCAGCACTGATATAGGTGCAGTACTGGTGCTGAACCAGCACTGATATATATCCAGTACTAATGATGATCCAGCACTGATATAGGTCCAGTACTGGTGCTGATCCAACACTAATTTTTGTCCAGTACTGGTTCTGATCCAGCACTGATATAGATCCAGTACTGGTGCTGATCCAGCACTGATATAGGTGCAGTACTGCTGCTGATCCAGCACTGATATAGGTGCAGTACTGCTGCTGATCCAGCACTGATATAGGTCCAGTACTGGTGCTGATCCAACACTAATTTTTGTCCAGTACTGGTTCTGATCCAGCACTGATATAGATCCAGTACTGGTGCTGATCCAGCACTGACATAGGTGCAGTACTGCTGCTGATCCAGCACTGATACACGTCCAGTACTGGTGCTGATCCAGCACTGATATAGATCCAATACTGGTTCTGATCCAACACTGATACAGATCCAGTACTGGTGCTGATGCAGCACTGATACAGATCCAGTACTGGTGCTGATCCAGCACTGATACAGGTCCAGTACTGGTGCTGATCCAGCACTGATACAGTTCCAGTACTGGTGCTGATCCAGCACTGATACAGGTCCAGTACTGGTGCTGATCCAGCACTGATGCATGTCCAGTACTGGTGCTGATCCAGCACTGATGCATGTCCAGTACTGGTGCTGATCCAGCACTGATATAGGTCGAGTCCTGGTGCTGATCCAGCACTGAAACAGGTCTAGTACTGGTGCTGATCCAGCACTGATACAGGTCCAGTACTGGTGCTGATCCAGCACTGATACAGTCCCAGTACTGGTGCTGATCCAGCACTGATACAGGTCCAGTACTGGTGCTGATTCAGCACTGATACTGGTCCAGTACTGGTGCTGATCCAGCACTGATATAGGTGCAGTACTGGTGCTGAACCAGCACTGATATATATCCAGTACTAATGCTGATCCAGCACTGATATAGGTCCAGTACTGGTGCTGATCCATCACTAATTTAGGTCCAGTACTGGTTCTGATCCCCCACTGATATAGGAGCAGTACTGGTGCTGATCCAGCACTGATACACGTCCAGTACTGGTTCTGATCCAGCACTGATATAGGTGCAGTACTGCTGCTGATCCCCCACTGATATAGGAGCAGTACTGGTTCTGATCCAACACTGATACAGATCCAGTACTGGTGCTGATGCAGCACTGATACAGATCCAGTACTGGTGCTGATCCAGCACTGATACAGGTCCAGTACTGGTGCTGATCCAGCACTGGTATTGATCCAGCACTGGTGCTGATACAGCACTGATATAGGTCATCTACTGGTGCTGATCCAGCACTGATATAGATCCAGTACTAGTGAAGATCCAGCACTGATACAGTTCCAGTACTGGTGCTGATCCAGCACTGATACAGGTCCAGTACTGGTGCTGATCCAGCACTGATGCATGTCCAGTACTGGTGCTGATCCAGCACTGATATAGGTCCAATGTTGGTACTGATCCAGCACTGATATAGGTCGAGTACTGGTGCTCATCCAGCACTGATACAGGTCTAGTACTGGTGCTGATCCAGCACTGATATAGGTCCAGTACTGGTGCTGATCCAGCACTGATACAGGTCCAGTACTGGTGCTGATCCAGCACTGATACAGGTCCAGTACTGGTGCTGATCCAGCACTGATACAGGTCCAGTACTGGTGCTGATCCAGCACTGATACAGGTCCAGTACTGGTGCTGATCCAGCACTGATGCAGGTCCAGTACTGGTGCTGATTCAGCACTGATACAGGTCCAGTACTGGTGCTGATCCAGCACTGATACAGGTCCAGTACTGGTGCTGATCCAGCACTGATATAGGTCGAGTCCTGGTGCTGATCCAGCACTGATACAGGTCTAGTACTGGTGCTGATCCAGCACTGATACAGGTCCAGTACTGGTGCTGATCCAGCACTGATACAGTCCCAGTACTGGTGCTGATCCAGCACTGATACAGGTCCAGTACTGGTGCTGATTCAGCACTGATACTGGTCCAGTACTGGTGCTGATCCAGCACTGATATAGGTGCAGTACTGGTGCTGAACCAGCACTGATATATATCCAGTACTAATGCTGATCCAGCACTGATATAGGTCCAGTACTGGTGCTGATCCAACACTAATTTAGGTCCAGTACTGGTTCTGATCCAGCACTGATATAGGAGCAGTACTGGTGCTGATCCAGCACTGATACACGTCCAGTACTGGTGCTGATCCAGCACTGATATAGATCCAATACTGGTTCTGATCCAACACTGATACAGATCCAGTACTGGTGCTGATGCAGCACTGATACAGATCCAGTACTGGTGCTGATCCAGCACTGATACAGGTCCAGTACTGGTGCTGATCCAGCACTCATACAGATCCAGTACTGGTGCTGATGCCGCACTGATACAGGTCCAGTACTGGTGCTGATCCAGCACTGATACAGATCCAGTACTGGTGCTGATCCAGCACTGATACAGTTCCAGTACTGGTGCTGATCCAGCACTGATACAGGTCCAGTACTGGTGCTGATCCAGCACTGGTATTGATCCAGCACTGGTGCTGATACAGCACTGATATAGGTCATCTACTGGTGCTGATCCAGCACTGATATAGGTCCAGTACTAGTGCTGATCCAGCACTGATACTGTTCCAGTACTGGTGCTGATCCAGCACTGATACAGGTCCAGTACTGGTGCTGATCCAGCACTGATGCATGTCCAGTACTGGTGCTGATCCAGCACTGATATAGGTCCAATGTTGGTACTGATCCACCACTGATATAGGTCGAGTACTGGTGCTGATCCAGCACTGATACAGGTCTAGTACTGGTGCTGATCCAGCACTGATGCAGGTCCAGTACTGGTGCAGATTCAGCACTGATACAGGTCCAGTACTGGTGCTGATCCAGCACTGGTATAGGTCCAGTGTTGGTGCTGATCCAGCACTGATATAGGTCGAGTACTGGTGCTGATCCAGCACTGATATAGGTCCAATGTTGGTACTGGTCCAGCACTGATATAGGTCGAGTACTGGTGCTCATCCAGCACTGATACAGGTCTAGTACTGGTGCTGATCCAGCACTGATGCAGGTCCAGTACTGGTGCAGATTCAGCACTGATACAGGTCCAGTACTGGTGCTGATCCAGCACTGATATAGGTCCAGTACTGGTGCTGATCCAGCACTGATACAGGTCCACTACTGGTGCTGATCCAGCACTGACATAGGTCCAGTACTGGTGCTGATCCAGCACTGATATAGGTGCAGTACTGGTGCTGATCCAGCACTGATACAGGTCCAGTACTGGTGCTGATCCAGCACTGATATAGGTCGAGTCCTGGTGCTGATCCATCACTGATACAGGTCTAGTACTGGTGCTGATCCAGCACTGATACAGGTCCAGTACTGGTGCTGATCCAGCACTGATACAGTCCCAGTACTGGTGCTGATCCAGCACTGATACAGGTCCAGTACTGGTGCTGATTCAGCACTGATACTGGTCCAGTACTGGTGCAGATCCAGCACTGATATAGGTGCAGTACTGGTGCTGAACCAGCACTGATATATATCCAGTACTAATGCTGATCTAGCACTGATATAGGTCCAGTACTGGTGCTGATCCAGCACTGATACAGTCCCAGTACTGGTGCTGATCCAGCACTGATACTGGTCCAGCACTGGTGCTGATCCAGCACTGATATAGGTCCAGTACTGGTGCTGATCCAGCACTGATACAGGTGCAATACTGGTGCTGGTCCAGCACAGATACAGGTCCAGTACTGGTGCTGATCAAGCATTGACATAGATCCATTACTGGTGCTGATACAGCACTGATATAGGTCATCTACTGGTGCTGATCCAGCACTGATATAGGTCTAGTACTAGTGCTGATCCAGCACTGATACAGTGCCAGTACTGGTGCTGATCCAGCACTGATACAGGTCCAGGACTGGTGCTGATCCAGCACTGATGCATGTCCAGTACTGGTGCTGATCCAGCACTGATATAGGTCCAATGTTGGTACTGATCCAGCACTGATATAGGTCGAGTACTGGTGCTCATCCAGCACTGATACAGGTCTAGTACTGGTGCTGATCCAGCACTGATGCAGGTCCAGTACTGGTGCTGATTCAGCACTGATACAGGCCCAGTACTGGTGCTGATCCAGCACTGATATAGGTCCAGTACTGGTGCTGATCCAGCACTGATACAGGTCCACTACTGGTGCTGATCCAGCACTGATATAGGTGCAGTACTGGTGCTGATCCAGCACTGATACAGGTCCAGTACTGGTGCTGATCCAGCACTGATATAGGTCGAGTCCTGGTGCTGATCCAGCACTGATACAGGTCTAGTACTGGTGCTGATCCAGCACTGATACAGGTCCAGTACTGGTGCTGATCCAGCACTGATACGGTCCCAGTACTGGTGCTGATCCAGCACTGATACAGGTCCAGTACTGGTGCTGATTCCGCACTGATACTGGTCCAGTACTGGTGCTGATTCAGCACTGATATAGATGCAGTACTGGTGCTGAACCAGCACTGATATATATCCAGTACTAATGATGATCCAGCACTGATATAGGTCCAGTACTGGTGCTGATCCAACACTAATTTTTGTCCAGTACTGGTTCTGATCCAGCACTGATATAGATCCAGTACTGGTGCTGATCCAGCACTGATATAGGTGCAGTACTGCTGCTGATCCAGCACTGATATAGGTGCAGTACTGCTGCTGATCCAGCACTGATATAGGTCCAGTACTGGTGCTGATCCAACACTAATTTTTGTCCAGTACTGGTTCTGATCCAGCACTGATATAGATCCAGTACTGGTGCTGATCCAGCACTGATATAGGTGCAGTACTGCTGCTGATCCAGCACTGATACACGTCCAGTACTGGTGCTGATCCAGCACTGATATAGATCCAATACTGGTTCTGATCCAACACTGATACAGATCCAGTACTGGTGCTGATGCAGCACTGATACAGATCCAGTACTGGTGCTGATCCAGCACTGATACAGGTCCAGTACTGGTGCTGATCCAGCACTGATACAGTTCCAGTACTGGTGCTGATCCAGCACTGATACAGGTCCAGTACTGGTGCTGATCCAGCACTGATGCATGTCCAGTACTGGTGCTGATCCAGCACTGATGCATGTCCAGTACTGGTGCTGATCCTGCACTGATATAGGTCGAGTCCTGGTGCTGATCCAGCACTGAAACAGGTCTAGTACTGGTGCTGATCCAGCACTGATACAGGTCCAGTACTGGTGCTGATCCAGCACTGATACAGTCCCAGTACTGGTGCTGATCCAGCACTGATACAGGTCCAGTACTGGTGCTGATTCAGCACTGATACTGGTCCAGTACTGGTGCTGATCCAGCACTGATATAGGTGCAGTACTGGTGCTGAACCAGCACTGATATATACCCAGTACTAATGCTGATCCAGCACTGATATAGGTCCAGTACTGGTGCTGATCCAACACTAATTTAAGTCCAGTACTGGTTCTGATCCAGCACTGGTATTGATCCAGCACTGGTGCTGATACAGCACTGATATAGGTCATCTACTGGTGCTGATCCAGCACTGATATAGATCCAGTACTAGTGCTGATCCAGCACTGATACAGTTCCAGTACTGCTGCTGATCCCCCACTGATATAGGAGCAGTACTGGTTCTGATCCAACACTGATACAGATCCAGTACTGGTGCTGATGCAGCACTGATACAGATCCAGTACTGGTGCTGATCCAGCACTGATACAGGTCCAGTACTGGTGCTGATCCAGCACTGATACAGTTCCAGTACTGGTGCTGATCCAGCACTGATACAGGTCCAGTACTGGTGCTGATCCAGCACTGGTATTGATCCAGCACTGGTGCTGATACAGCACTGATATAGGTCATCTACTGGTGCTGATCCAGCACTGATATAGATCCAGTACTAGTGCTGATCCAGCACTGATACAGTTCCAGTACTGGTGCTGATCCAGCACTGATACAGGTCCAGTACTGGTGCTGATCCAGCACTGATGAATGTCCAGTACTGGTGCTGATCCAGCACTGATATAGGTCCAATGTTGGTACTGATCCAGCACTGATATAGGTCGAGTACTGGTGCTCATCCAGCACTGATACAGGTCTAGTACTGGTGCTGATCCAGCACTGATATAGGTCCAGTACTGGTGCTGATCCAGCACTGATACAGGTCCAGTACTGGTGCTGATCCAGCACTGATACAGGTCCAGTACTGGTGCTGATCCAGCACTGATACAGGTCCAGTACTGGTGCTGATCCAGCACTGATACAGGTCCAGTACTGGTGCTGATCCAGCACTGATGCAGGTCCAGTACTGGTGCTGATTCAGCACTGATACAGGTCCAGTACTGGTGCTGATCCAGCACTGATACAGGTCCAGTACTGGTGCTGATCCAGCACTGATATAGGTCGAGTCCTGGTGCTGATCCAGCACTGATACAGGTCTAGTACTGGTGCTGATCCAGCACTTATACAGGTCCAGTACTGGTGCTGATCCAGCACTGATACAGTCCCAGTACTGGTGCTGATCCAGCACTGATACAGGTCCAGTACTGGTGCTGATTCAGCACTGATACTGGTCCAGTACTGGTGCTGATCCAGCACTGATATAGGTGCAGTACTGGTGCTGAACCAGCACTGATATATATCCAGTACTAATGCTGATCCAGCACTGATATAGGTCCAGTACTGGTGCTGATCCAACACTAATTTAGGTCCAGTACTGGTTCTGATCCAGCACTGATATAGGAGCAGTACTGGTGCTGATCCAGCACTGATACACATCCAGTACTGGTGCTGATCCAGCACTGATATAGATCCAATACTGGTTCTGATCCAACACTGATACAGATCCAGTACTGGTGCTGATGCAGCACTGATACAGATCCAGTACTGGTGCTGGTCCAGCACTGATACAGGTCCAGTACTGGTGCTGATCCAGCACTGATACAGATCCAGTACTGGTGCTGATGCCGCACTGATACAGGTCCAGTACTGGTGCTGATCCAGCACTGATACAGATCCAGTACTGGTGCTGATCCAGCACTGATACAGTTCCAGTACTGGTGCTGATCCAGCACTGATACAGGTCCAGTACTGGTGCTGATCCAGCACTGGTATTGATCCAGCACTGGTGCTGATACAGCACTGATATAGGTCATCTACTGGTGCTGATCCAGCACTGATATAGGTCCAGTACTAGTGCTGATCCAGCACTGATACTGTTCCAGTACTGGTGCTGATCCAGCACTGATACAGGTCCAGTACTGGTGCTGATCCAGCACTGATGCATGTCCAGTACTGGTGCTGATCCAGCACTGATATAGGTCCAATGTTGGTACTGATCCAGCACTGATATAGGTCGAGTACTGGTGCTGATCCAGCACTGATACAGGTCTAGTACTGGTGCTGATCCAGCACTGATGCAGGTCCAGTACTGGTGCTGATTCAGCACTGATACAGGTCCAGTACTGGTGCTGATCCAGCACTGATATAGGTCCAGTACTGGTGCTGATCCAGCACTGATACAGGTCCACTACTGGTGCTGATCCAGCACTGATATAGGTCCAGTACTGGTGCTGATCCAGCACTGATATAGGTGCAGTACTGGTGCTGATCCAGCACTGATACAGGTCCAGTACTGGTGCTGATCCAGCACTGATATAGGTCGAGTCCTGGTGCTGATCCAGCACTGATACAGGTCTAGTACTGGTGCTGATCCAGCACTGATACAGGTTCAGTACTGGTGCTGATCCAGCACTGATACAGTCCCAGTACTGGTGCTGATCCAGCACTGATACAGGTCCAGTACTGGTGCTGATTCAGCACTGATACTGGTCCAGTACTGGTGCTGATCCAGCACTGATATAGGTGCAGTACTGGTGCTGAACCAGCACTGATATATATCCAGTACTAATGCTGATCCAGCACTGATATAGGTCCAGTACTGGTGCTGATCCAACACTAATTTAGGTCCAGTACTGGTTCTGATCCAGCACTGATATAGGAGCAGTACTGGTGCTGATCCATCACTGATATAGATCCAGTACTGGTGCTGATGCAGCACTGATACAGATCCAGTACTGGTGCTGATCCAGCACTGATACAGATCCAGTACTGGTGCTGATGCAGCACTGATACAGATCCAGTACTGGTGCTGATCCAGCACTGATACAGGTCCAGTACTGGTGCTGATCCAGCACTCATGCAGATCCAGTACTGGTGCTGATGCCGCACTGATACAGGTCCAGTACTGGTGCTGATCCAGCACTGATACAGGTCCAGTACCGGTGCTGATCCAGCAGTCATACAGATCCAGTACTGGTGCTGATGCAGCACTGATACATGTCCAGTACTGGTGCTGATCCAGCACTGATATAAATCCAGTACTGGTGCTGATCCCGCACCGATACAGATTCTGTTCTGATATAGATCCAGTCCTGGTACAGATTCTGTTCTGATATAGATCCAGTACTGGTGCTGGTCCAGCACTGGTACAGATTCTGTTCTGACATAGATCCAGTACTGGTACAGATTCTGTTCTGATATCGATCCAGTACTGATACAGGTCCAGTACTGGTACAGATCCAGTTCTGATATAGATCCAGTACTGGTAATGATATAGCACTGATATAGTTCCAATACTGGTACTTTCCAGGCTGACACTACAGTAAATAAAATGCAGAGAAATTAAAAATATTGTATCCCATTCTTTCAACAGCCACACTAGCACTTTGAACAGGTGCAATAAATGCAACTTGCATATAGAAACTCAACTCATTTAGTTAATCACCTTGGGTCAGTGAAGTACAATTGCTTCAAGAGTTAGTCATTGTCAAATAATGCCAAACCAAAATTTGTGGGTTCAACCCAATTCCGGCTTTCCAACAAATGAGTCATTGAGGGAGTTTATCTTCCAGGAGAAAGTGAGGACTGCAGATGCTGGAGATCAGAGCTTAAAAATGTGTTGCTGGAAAAGCGTAGCAGGTCAGGCAGCATCAAAGGAGCAGGAGAATCGACGTTTCGGGCATAAGCCCTTCTTCAGGAATGAGGAGGGTGTGCCAAGCAGGCTAAGATAAAAGGTAGGGAGGAGGGATTGGGGAAGGGGCGTTGGAAATGTGATAGGTGGAAGGAGGTTAAGGTGAGGGTGATAGGCCAGAGAGGGGTTGGGCGCGGAGAGGTTGGGAAGAAGATTGCAGATCAAGAAGGTGATGCTGAGTCTGAGGGCTGGGACTGAGAAAAGGTGGGGGAGGGGAAATGAGAAAGCTGGAGAAATCTGCATTCATCCCTTGTGTTTGGAGGGTTCCTAGGCGGAAGATGAGGCGCTCTTCCTCCAGGCGTCGTGTTGCCATGGTCTGGCGATGGAGGAGGCCAAGGACCTGCATGTCCTTGGCGGAGTGGGAAGGGGAGTTAAAGTGTTCAGCCACGGGGCGGTTGGGTTGGTTGGTGCGAGTGTCCCAGAGGTGTTCTCGGAAACGTTCCACAAGTAGGCGACCTGTCTCCCCAATGTAGAGGAGGCCACATCGGGTGCAACGGATGCAGTAAATGATGTGTGAGGAGGTGCAGGTGAATTTGTGACGGATATGGAAGGATCCCTTGGGCTTTGGAGGGAAGTGAGGGGGGAGGTGTGGGTGCAAGTTTTGCATTTCTTGCAGTTGCAGGGGAAGATGCCTGGAGTGGAGGTTGGGTTGGTGGGGGGTGTGTACTGAAGAGGGATTCGCGGAGGGAGTGGTCTTTCTGGAACGCTGATAGGGGTCGATGGGAAATATGTCTTGGTGGTGGGGTCTGTTTGGAGGGGGCGGAAATGACGAAGGATGATACGATGTATCTGGAGGTTGGTGGGGTGGTAGGTGAGGACCAGTGGAGTTCTGTCCTGGTGGTGATTGGAGGGGTGGGGTTCAAGGGCGGAGGAGCGGGAAGTGGAGGAGATGCGGTGGAGAGCATCGTCAACCACGTCTGGGGGGAAATTGCGGTCTTTGAAGAAGGAAGCCATCTGGGTTGTTCGGTATTGGAATTGGTCCTCCTGGGAGCAGATGGAGCGGAGGCGAAGGAATTGGGAATATGGGATGGCATTTTTACAGGGGGCAGGGTGGGAGGAGGTGTAATCTAGGTAGCTGTGGGAGTCAATCGGTTTATAGTAAACGTCCGTGTTGAGTCGGTCGTCCGAGATAGAAATGGAGAGAGAGTAAACGTATCGGCGTATAGTGACTGTATTGGCGCTACATCTTGCTCCCACGAGGAAGTTGAACAGTTCATCCACTTTACTAACACCTTCCAGCCCGACCTCAAATTTACCTGGACCGTCTCAGACTCCTCCCTCCCCTTCCTAGACGTGTCCATTTCTATCTCGGACAACCGACTCAACACGGACGTTTACTATAAACCGACTGACTCCCACAGCTACCTAGATTACACTTCCTCCCAGTCTGTACTCTGTAAAAACGCCATCCCATATTCCCAATTCCTTCGCTTTCGCCGCATCTGCTCCCGGGAGGACCAATTCCAATACCGAACAACCCAGATGGCCTCCTTCGACAAAGACCGCAATTTCCCCCCAGACGTGGTTGACGATGCTATCCACCACATCTCCTCCACTTCCCGCTCCTCCGCCCTTGAACCCCACCCCTCCAATTGCCACCAGGACAGAACCCCACCGGTCCTCACCTACCACCCCACCAACCTCCAGATACATCGGATCATCCTTCGTCATTTCCGCCACCTCCAAACAGACCCCACCACCAAGGATATATTTCCCTCCTCACCCCTATCAGCGTTCTGGAAAGACCACTCCCTCCGTGACTCCCTCGTCAGATCCACACCCCCCACCAACCCAACCTCCACTCTCGGCACCTTCCCCTGCCACCGCAAGAAATGCAAAACTTGCACCCACACCTCCCCCCTCACTTCCCTCCAAGGCCCCAAGGGATCCTTCCATATCCGTCACAAATTCACCTGCACCTCCTCACACATCATTTACTGCATCCGCTGCACCCGATGTGGCCTCCTATACATTGGGGAGACAGGCCGCCTACTTGTGGAATGTTTCAGAGAACACTTCTGGGACACCCGGACCAACCAACCCAACCGCCCCGTGGTTGAAACACTTTAACTCCCCCTCCCACTCCGCCAAGGACATGCAGGTCCTTGGCCTCCTCCATCGCCAGACCATGGCAACACGACGCCTGGAGGAAGAGCGCCTCATCTTCCGCCTAGGAACCCTCCAAACACAAGGGATGAATGTGGATTTCTCCAGCTTTCTCATTTCCCCTCCCCCCACCTTTTCTCAGTCCCAGCCCTCAGACTCAGCATCACCTTCTTGACCTGCAATCTTCTTCCCAACCTCTCTGCCCCCATCCCCTCTCCGGTCTATTACCCTCACCTTAACCTCCTTCCACCTATCGTATTCCCAGCGCCCCTCCCCCAAGTCCCTCCTCCCTACCTTTTATCTTAGCCTGCTTGGCACACCCTCCTCATTCCTGAAGAAGGGCTTATGCCCAAAACATCAATTCTCCTGCTCCTTTGATGCTGCCTGACCTGCTGCACTTTTCCAGCAACACATTTTTAAGTTTATCTTCCAGTCATGTTGTACCTAAAGTGGAATCTTTTCAGTGGATAATTTTCAGTTCAAAACATCCAGCAGTGACTAGTCATTCCATTGCAATGACTGATGGACAATCCATGTTTGTTCAACATTGTGGAATACTGCAATAGAGCTACATTAAGTTCTTGAATGCAAAGCTCAAGAAAATGAGAAGCTTTCAAGCACAAAAACCTTTGTGTATCCGAACACCAGAACAGGGATAAAGTCCAGCAATTTTGATTTATTGATCATAATCTACACATGGAGACATAAGGAGTTAAATTCTGACTGTGGCAATTGAGAATTTGACTTTTTTTTATTTTAAGAAACTGAATATAACAAACTGGTATCATGCAGCTGCATCACAAAAATGATTCAACTGGTTCCTTCACCAGTTGAACGGCAGCTTTACAACTTTTGAATGCCATGTGTTTCGTCCTGGAAATAAGTGCTGATTTGTTTTCCTGATCCAGCACTGATATAGGTCCAGTACAGTCCTGATAGAGCACTGATTTAGGTCCAGTACTACTGCTGATCCAGCACTGATCTAGGTCCAGTACTGGTGCTGATATAGATAAGCACTGATATAGGTCCAGTACTAGTACTGATACAGATAAGCACTGATATAGGTGCAGTACTAGTACTGATACAGATAAGCACTGATATAGGTGCAGTACTAGTACTGATACAGATAAGCTCTGATATAGGTCCAGTACTAGTACTGATACAGATAAGCACTGATATAGGTCCAGTACTAGTACTGATACAGATAAGCACTGATATAGGTCCAGTACTAGTACTGATACAGATAAGCACTGATATTGGTCCAGTACTAGTACTGATACAGATAAGCACTGATATTGGTCCAGTACTAGTACTGATACAGATAAGCACTGATATAGGTCCAGTACTAGTACTGATACAGATAAGCACTGATATAGGTCCAGTACTAGTACTGATACAGATAAGCACTGATATTGGTCCAGTACTAGTACTGATACAGATAAGCACTGATATAGGTGCAGTACTAGTACTGATACAGATAAGCACTGCTATAGGTGCAGTACTAGTACTGATACAGATAAGCACTGATCTAGGTCCAGTACTAGTACTGATACAGATAGGCACTGATATAGGTGCAGTACTAGTACTGATACAGATAAGCACTGATCTAGGTCCAGTACTAGTACTGATACAGATAAGCACTGATATTGGTCCAGTACTAGTACTGATACAGATAAGCACTGATATAGGTGCAGTACTAGTACTGATACAGATAAGCACTGATATTGGTGCAGTACTAGTACTGATACAGATAAGCACTGATCTAGGTCCAGTACTAGTACTGATACAGATAGGCACTGATATAGGTGCAGTACTAGTACTGATACAGATAAGCACTGATCTAGGTCCAGTACTAGTACTGATACAGATAAGCACTGATATAGGTGCAGTACTAGTACTGATACAGATAAGCACTGATATTGGTGCAGTACTAGTACTGATATAGATAAGCACTGATATAGGTGCAGTACTAGTACTGATACAGATAAGCACTGATCTTGGTCCAGTACTAGTACTGATACAGATAAGCACTGATATAGGTGCAGTACTAGTACTGATACAGATAAGCACTGATATTGGTGCAGTACTAGTACTGATACAGATAAGCACTGATCTAGGTCCAGTACTAGTACTGATATAGATAAGCACTGATATAGGTGCAGTACTAGTACTGATACAGATAAGCACTGATATTGGTGCAGTACTAGTACTGATACAGATAAGCACTGATATTGGTCCAGTACTAGTACTGATACAGATAAGCACTGATATTGGTGCAGTACTAGTACTGATACAGATAAGCACTGATATAGGTGCAGTACTAGTACTGATACAGATAAGCACTGATCTAGGTCCAGTACTAGTACTGATACAGATAAGCACTGATATTGGTGCAGTACTAGTACTGATACAGATAAGCACTGATATTGGTGCAGTACTGATACAGATAAGCACTGATATTGGTGCAGTACTAGTACTGATACAGATAAGCACTGATATAGGTGCAGTACTAGTACTGATACAGATAAGCACTGATATAGGTGCAGTACTGATACAGAGAAGCACTGATATTGGTGCAGGACTAGTACTGATACAGATAAGCACTGATATAGGTGCAGTACTAGTACTGATACAGATAAGCACTGATATAGGTGCAGTACTAGTACTGATACAGATAAGCACTGATATAGGTGCAGTACTGATACAGAGAAGCACTGATATTGGTGCAGGACTAGTACTGATACAGATAAGCACTGATATAGGTGCAGTACTAGTACTGATACAGATAAGCACTGATCTAGGTCCAGTACTAGTACTGATACAGATAAGCACTGATATAGGTGCAGTACTAGTACTGATACAGATAAGCACTGATCTAGGTCCAGTACTAGTACTGATACAGATAAGCACTGAAAAAGGTGCAGTACCGGTGCTGATCCAGCACTGATATAGGTCCAGTACTAGTACTGATACAGATAAGCACTGATATAGGTGCAGTACTAGTACTGATACAGATAAGCACTGATATAGGTGCAGTACTGATACAGATAAGCACTGATATTGGTGCAGGACTAGTACTGATACAGATAAGCACTGATATAGGTGCAGTACTAGCACTGATACAGATAAGCACTGATCTAGGTCCAGTACTAGTACTGATACAGATAAGCACTGATATAGGTGCAGTACTGATACAGATAAGCACTGATATAGGTGCAGTACTAGTACTGATACAGATAAGCACTGATATAGGTGCAGTACTAGTACTGATACAGATAAGCACTGCTATAGGTGCAGTACTGATACAGATAAGCACTGATATTGGTGCAGTACTAGTACTGATACAGATAAGCACTGATCTAGGTCCAGTACTAGTACTGATATAGATAAGCACTGATATAGGTGCAGTACTAGTACTGATACAGATAAGCACTGATCTAGGTCCAGTACTAGTACTGATACAGATAAGCACTGATATAGGTGCAGTACTAGTACTGATACAGATAAGCACTGATATAGGTGCAGTACTGATACAGATAAGCACTGATATAGGTGCAGTACTAGTACTGATACAGATAAGCACTGATCTAGGTCCAGTACTAGTACTGATATAGATAAGCACTGATATAGGTGCAGTACTAGTACTGATACAGATAAGCACTGATATAGGTGCAGTACTAGTACTGATACAGATAAGCACTGATCTAGGTCCAGTACTAGTACTGATACAGATAAGCACTGATATAGGTGCAGTACCGGTGCTGATCCAGCACTGATATAGGTGCAGTACTGCTATTGTTTTACGTAATTGTTTTACTGACCTGTTGTGCTGTTTTTAATTATTTGTTCACCTCTATTCCTAGATCCCTTTCTACTGCATTCCATTCACTGACCTATTCTCTAAGGCCTCCGAAGTTTCTGCTTTATACATCGATATGTATTATTGTTTGATTTCTTAACGTGAGAACTTGTTGATGCATTATTACCCAACTGCAAGTTTTCTGGAATTTTTTTTTTAACAGTGATTTTCTCCTCCTCAGTGTTGGCTAGATCCTGGATTTGGTATCATCAGCAAATTCTGACATTTGATTAGTTATTCCAAATCACAAATAGAATCAATGAGGAACTAGAGACACAGCATTCACCCTGATGGAAAACTGCTTGTTAACTCTTTCAAATATGACCATCATTCTTGCTTGTCATATTTTCAACCAATTTCTTATCCATGTGATTATTTGGTTTCGACTCCATATGTCCTAACAGTTGTCATGTGTCATTTTGCATGTATGTTACTTAAAGCCTTTTTAAGATTTACATTTGTGACATCATAAGACTATCCTTGTATACTCTTTTCAAAGTGCACCTTATTAGCTCAGGATTACTTACGGTTTTGGAATTTATGACATTTTTAATTATATTGCTTCCACTAAATGCTGTTCGAACATTTATTTTAGGAAATGGCTTTCATTTCTTTCGCTTGCTTACCTACCATATTAAAACTTCTAATTAAGAGTTCCCATCTTGCTTTGTGTGTGTTGGAACAAGCTAAGATGTTCATCAGTCTTTGGTCACCACGCCTTCTTCAATTAAGCGTGAGTAAAGAATCTCTTGCCTTAATTTGGTAAGGATGCAGGAGTGTGAGCTGGGGGAGTTGAATACTACAGGGCATATTTTTAAATCATCAGGGGGAAAGATTTAAAAGGGACCTTCAGGGCACAATTTTCCACACAGCAGGTGGTTCGTCATGTGAAATGAATAATAAGAGGTAGTGGTTGATTAAAGAATCTGATCCAATATTGGTACAGATGTGTTACTGGTACAAACCGAGTACTGTTACAGACCCAGCACTGTCACAGACCTAGTATTGGTACAGACACAACCCGTCACAGGCCCAGTACTGGTACAGACCTTCTATTGTCACAGACCCAGTACTGGTACAGACTCTGCACAGTCACAGACCCAGTACGAGTACATAACCTGCACTGTCACAGACGCAGCACTGTCACAGACCTTGTACTGGTACAGACCCACACTGTCTCAGACCCAGTACTGGTACAGATCCCACACTGTCGCAGACTCAATACTTGTACAGACCCTGCACTGTCACAGAACCAGTAGCGGTACAGACCCCGCACTGTCACAGACCCAGTACTGATACAGATCCCGCACTGTCTCAGACCCAGTACTGCTACAGACTACACACTGTCACAGAGCCAGTACTGAAACAGATCCTGCACTGTCACAGACCCAGTACTGGTACAGACCCTGCACTGTCACAGACCCAGCACTGACACAGATCCCGCACTGTCTCAGACCCAGTACTGCTACAGACTACACACTGTCACAGACCCAGTACTGGTACAGACTCCACACTGTCACAGAACCAGTACTGACGAGGACCCTGCTTTGTCAAAGACCCAGTATTGGTACAGACGCAGCACTGTCACAGACCCAGTACTGGGACAGGCCCCGCACTGTCACAGAACAAGTACTGGTACAGAGCCCAGGCTGTCACAGACCCAGTATTGGTACAGATCCCACACTGTCACAGATCCAGTACTGCTACAGACCCTGCACTGTAACAGACCCAGTACTGAAGAAGGATTTATGTTCGAAACGCCGATTCTCCTGCTTCTTTGATGCTGCCTGACCTGCTACGCTTTTCCAGCAACACATTTTTCAGCTCCACACTGTCAAAAACCCAGTACTGGTACAGACCCCGCAATGTCACAGACCCAGAACTGGTACAGAGCCCACACTGTCACAGACCCAGTACTGGTACAAAGCCCACACTGTCATAGACCCAGTACTGGTACCGAACCCACGCTGTCACAGACCCAGTACTGGTACAAAGCCCACACTGTCATAGACCCAGTACTGACACAGACCCCGCATTGTCACATACCCAGTACTGACACAGACCCCACACTGTCACAGACCCAGTACTGGTACAGAACCCACACTATCACAGACCCAGTACTGGTACAGAGCCCACACTGTCACAGACCCAGTCCTGGTACAGAACCCGCACTGTCACATACCCAGTACTGACACAGACCCCACACTGTCACAGACCCATTACTGATACACTACCCACACTGTCACAGACCCAGTCCTGGTACAGAACCCGCACTGTCACAGACCCAGTACTGGTACAGAGCCCACACTGTCACAGACCCAGTATTGGTACAGACCCCACACTGTCACAGACCCAGTACTGACACAGACCCCGCACTGTCACATACCCAGTACTGACACAGACCCCACACCTTCACAGACTCAGTACTGGTGCAGGCTATGACTGTCACAGACCCAGTACTGGTACAGACCCCGCACTGTCACAGACCCAGTACTGCTACAGACCACACACTGTCACAGACCCAGTACTGGTACAGACCCCGCACTGTCACAGACCCAGTACTGACACAGATCCTGCATTGTCACAGACCTCACACTGGTACAGACCCTGAACTGTCACAGATCCGGAACTGCTACAGATCCGCACTGTCACAGAACCAGTACTGACACAGACCCCACACTGTCAAAGGCCCAGTGCTGGTACAGACCTTGCACTGTCACAGACACAGTACTGGTACAGACCCCGTACTGTCACAGATTCAGTACTGACACAGAACCTGCACTGTCACAGACCCAGTTCTGTAACGGCCTCCATACTGCCAAAGACCCAGTACTGGTACAGACCCTGCACTGTCACAGACCCAGTACCAGTCCAGACACAGTACTGGTAGAGAACCTCGACAGTCACAGACCCAGTACTGGTACAGGCCCTGCACTGTCACAGAACGACTACTGGTACAGAGCCCAGGCAGTCACAGATCCAGTACTGACACAGACCCCTGCACTGTCACAGACCCAGTACCGAAGAAGGGCTTATGTCCGAAACGCCGATTCTCCTGCTCCTTTGATGCTGCCTGACCTGCTGCGCTTTTCCAGCAGCACATATTTCAGCTCCACACTGTCAAAGACCCAGTACTGGTACAGAGCCCACACTGTCACAGAGTCTCTATTGGTATAGGTCCCACACTGTCACAGACCCAGTACTGACACAGACCCTGCACTGTCTCAGACCCAGTACTGACAAAGACCCAGTACTGGTACAGAGCCCACGCTGTCACATACCCAGTACTGGTACAGACCCGGCACTGACACAGAGCCAGTAATGACACAGACTCCGCACTGTCAGATAGCCTGTACTGGTACAGACCTCACACTGTCACAGACCCAGTACTGACACAGACTCCTCACTGTCACAGACCCAGGACTGGGACAGTCCCTGCACTGTCACAGACCCAGTACGGGTACAGAACCGGCACTGTCAAAGACCCAGTACAGGTACAGACCCTGCAGTGTCATCGACACAGTATTGGTAGAGACGCCGCACTGTCACAGACCCAGTACTGGTACAGCCCCTGCACTGCCACAGACCCAGTACTGACACAGACCCCGCACTGTCTCAAACCAGGTACTGTCACAGACCCCACACTGTCACAGACCCTGGACTGACACAGACCCAGTCCTGGGAAGACAATGCATTGTCATAGACCCAGTAATGACACAGATCCCTCACTGTCACAGACTAGTGCTGGTACAGAGGCCACACTGTCACAGACCCAGTACTGGTACAGACCCCGCACTGTGACAGACCCAGTACTGCTACTGACTCCACACTGTCACAGGACCAGTCCTGCTACAGATCACACACTGTCACAGACCCAGTACCAAAACAGACCCTACACTGTCAAAGACCGCGTACTGGTTCAGACTCCACACTGTCACAGAGCCAGTGCTGGTACAGACCCCGCACTGTCACAGACCCAGTGCTGGTACAGACCCCACACTGTCACAGAGACAGTACTGGTACAGACCCTGCACTGTCAAAGACACACTTCTGGTACAGACAGCACACTGTCACAGACAAGGTACTGGTACAGCACCTGCACTGCCACAGACCCAGTGCTGGTACAGACTCCACAGTCACAGAACCAGTATTGCTACAGATTCAATACTGTCACACACCCAGTACTGCGACAGAACCCATACTGCCACAGACCCAGTACTGACACAGACCCCGCACTGTCACAGACCCAGTACTGACACAGATCCTACCTTGTCACAGACCCCGCAATGGGACGGACCCTGCACTGTCACAGACCCAGTACTGCTACAGTCTCCACACTGTCACAGACCCAGTACTGGTACAGACACCACAATGTCACAGATCCTGGACTGCTACAGACCCCACACTGTCACAGACCCAGTACTGATACAGACCCTGCACTGTCACAGACAGAGTACTGCTGCAGATCCCACAATGTCACAGGCCCAGTAATGGGACAGACTCCAAACTATCACAGACTCAGTACTGCTACAGTCTCCACACTGTCACAGACCCAGTACTGGTACAGACACCACAATGTCACAGATCCTGGACTGCTACAGACCCCACACTGTCACAGACCCAGTACTGATACAGACCCTGCACTGTCACAGACAGAGTACTGCTGCAGATCCCACAATGTCACAGGCCCAGTAATGGGACAGACTCCAAACTGTCACAGACTCAGTACTGGTACAGGCTCTGGCTGTCACAGACCCAGTACTGGTACAGAACCCGCACTGTCACAGAACCAGTACTGACGAAAACCCTGCACAGTCACAGACCCATTACTGGTCCAGACCCTGCACTGTCACAGACCCAGTACTGGTACAGAATCCACACTGTCACAGATCCAGTACTGGTACAGACCCCACACTGACAGACACCCAGTACAGCTACAGACACTGCACTGTCATCGACTCAGTACTTGTACATTCTCCACACTGTCGCAGACCCAGTACTGCTTCACAACCCACAATGTCACAGACCGAGTACTGGTTCAGACCCCGCACTGTCACAGACCTAGTAGTGGTACCGATCCCGCACTGTCACAGAGCCAGTCCTGACACAGACGCCGCACTGTCACAGACTCAGTACTTGTACAGAGACCAAACTGTCACAGAGACAGTACTGACACAGACCCCGCACTGTCACAGACCCAGTACTGGTACAGAACCCGCACTGTCACAGACCCAGTACTGACACAGACGCTCCACTGTCACAGACCCAGTACTGGTACAGATCTTCCACTGTAACAGACCCACTACTGACACAGACTCCTCACTGTCACAGAACCAGGATTGGGACAGTCCCTGCACTGTCACAGACCCAGTACGGGTACATACCCGGCACTGTCAAAGACCCAGTACGTGTACAGACCCTGCAGTGTCATCGACACAGTATTGGTAGAGACGCCGCACTGTCACAGACCCAGTACTGGTACAGCCCCTGCACTGCCACAAACCCAGTACTGACACAGAACCCGCACTGTCTCAGACCCAGTACTGACACAGACCCCACACTGTCACAGACCCAGTACTGACACAGACCCTGCACTGACACAGACCCAGTCCTGGTAAGACCCTGCACTGCCACAGACCCAGTCCTGGTACAGACCCCACACTGTCACACACCCAGTACTGGTACAGACCCCACACTGTCAAGAACAAAGTACTGGTACAGACCCTGCAAATTCACATACCCAGTACTGCTACAAGACTCCACACTGTCACAGAACCAGTACTGACACAGACCCTGCACTGTCACAGACCCATTACTGCTACAGACCCCACACTGTCACAGACCCAGTACCGGTACAGACCCAGTACTGGGAGAGTTCCTCTACGGTCACAGACCCAGAACTGGTACAGACTCCACACTGTCCCAGAACCAGTACTGACGAAGACTCTGCACTGTCAAAGATCCAGTATTGGTACAGACGCGGCACTGTCACAGACCCAGTGCTGGTAAGACCTTGCACTGTCATAGAACGACTGCTGGTACAGAGCCCAGGCAGTCACAGACCCAGTACTGACACAGACCCCTGCACTGTCACAGACACAGTACTGCTACAGACCCTGCACTGTCACAGAACCAGTACTGAAGAAGGGCTTATGTCCGAAACGCCGATTCTCCTGCTCCTTTGATGCTGCCTGACCTGCTGCGCTTTTCCAGCAGCACATATTTCAGCTCCACACTGTCAAAGACCCAGTACTGGTACAAAGCCCACACTGTCACAGACCCTGTATTGGTACAGATCCCACACTGTCACAGACCCAGTGCTGACACAGACCCTGCACTGTCTCAGACCCAGTACTGACACAGACCCAGTACTGGTACAGACCCCGCACTGTCACAGAGCCAGTCCTGACACAGACGCCGAACTGTCACAGACCCAGTACTTGTACAGAGACCAAACTGTCATAGAGACAGTACTGACACAGACCCCGCACTGTCACAGACCCAGTACTTGTACAGAGACCACACTGTCACAGAGCCAGTACTGACACAGACCCCGCACTGTCACAGACCCAGTACTGGTACAGAACCCGCACTGTCACAGACCCAGTACTGACACAGACGCTCCACTGTCACAGACCCAGTACTGGTACAGATCTTCCACTGTAACAGACCCACTACTGACACAGACTCCTCACTGTCACAGACCCAGGACTGGGACAGTCCCTGCACTGTCACAGACCCAGTACGGGTACATATCCTGCACTGTCACAGACCCAGTACGGGTACAGACCCGGCACTGTCAAAGACCCAGTACGTGTACAGACCCTGCAGTGTCATCGACACAGTATTGGTAGAGACGCCGCACTGTCACAGACCCAGTACTGGTACAGCCCCGACACTGCCACAAACCCAGTACTGACACAGAACCCGCACTGTCTCAGACCCAGTACTGACACAGACCCCACACTGTCACAGACCCAGTACTGACACAGACCCTGCACTGACACAGACCCAGTCCTGGGAAGACAATGCACTGTCACAGACCCAGTAATGACACAGATCCCTCACTGTCACAGACCAGTGCTAGTACAGAGGCCACACTGTCACAGACCCTGTACTGGTACAGAGCCCACACAGTCACAGACCCTGTACGGGTACAGACCCGGCACTGTCAAAGACCCAGTATTGGTACAGACGCCGCACTGTCACAGACCCAGTCCTGGTAAGACCCTGCACTGCCACAGACCCAGTCCTGGTACAGACCCCACACTGTCACACACCCAGTACTGGTACAGACCCCACACTGTCAAGAACAAAGTACTGGTACAGACCCTGCAAATTCACAGACCCAGTACTGCTACAAGACTCCACACTGTCACAGAACCAGTACTGACACAGACCCCACACTGTCACAGACCCAGTACTGCTACAGACTCCACACTGTCACAGAACCAGTACTGACACAGACCCTGCACTGTCACAGACCCAGTACTGCTACAGACCCCACACTGTCACAGACCCAGTACCGGTACAGACCCAGTACTGGGAGAGATCCTCTACGGTCACAGACCCAGAACTGGTACAGACTCCACACTGTCACAGAACCAGTACTGACGAAGACTCTGCACTGTCAAAGATCCAGTATTGGTACAGACGCGGCACCGTCACAGACCCAGTACTGCTACAGACCCTGCACTGTCACAGAACCAGTACTGAAGAAGGGCTTATGTCCGAAACGCCGATTCTCCTGCTCCTTTGATGCTGCCTGACCTGCTGCGCTTTTCCAGCAGCACATATTTCAGCCCCACACTGTCAAAGACCCAGTACTGGTACAAAGCCCACACTGTCACAGACCCTGTATTGGTACAGATCCCACACTGTCACAGACCCAGTACTGACACAGACCCTGCACTGTCTCAGACCCAGTACTGCTACAGACTACACACTGTCACAGAGCCAGTACTGAAACAGATCCTGCACTGTCACAGACCCAGTACTGGTACAGACCCTGCACTGTCACAGACCCAGCACTGACACAGATCCCGCACTGTCTCAGACCCAGTACTGCTACAGACTACACACTGTCACAGACCCAGTACTGGTACAGACTCCACACTGTCACAGAACCAGTACTGACGAGGACCCTGCTTTGTCAAAGACCCAGTATTGGTACAGACGCAGCACTGTCACAGACCCAGTACTGGGACAGGCCCCGCACTGTCACAGAACAAGTACTGGTACAGAGCCCAGGCTGTCACAGACCCAGTATTGGTACAGATCCCACACTGTCACAGATCCAGTACTGCTACAGACCCTGCACTGTAACAGACCCAGTACTGAAGAAGGATTTATGTTCGAAACGCCGATTCTCCTGCTTCTTTGATGCTGCCTGACCTGCTACGCTTTTCCAGCAACACATTTTTCAGCTCCACAATGTCAAAAACCCAGTACTGGTACAGACCCCGCAATGTCACAGACCCAGTACTGGTACAGAGCCCACACTGTCACAGACCCAGTACTGGTACAAAGCCCACACTGTCATAGACCCAGTACTGGTACCGAACCCACGCTGTCACAGACCCAGTACTGGTACAAAGCCCACACTGTCATAGACCCAGTACTGACACAGACCCCGCATTGTCACATACCCAGTACTGACACAGACCCCACACTGTCACAGACCCAGTACTGGTACAGAACCCACACTATCACAGACCCAGTACTGGTACAGAGCCCACACTGTCACAGACCCAGTCCTGGTACAGAACCCGCACTGTCACATACCCAGTACTGACACAGACCCCACACTGTCACAGACCCATTACTGATACACTACCCACACTGTCACAGACCCAGTCCTGGTACAGAACCCGCACTGTCACAGACCCAGTACTGGTACAGAGCCCACACTGTCACAGACCCAGTATTGGTACAGACCCCACACTGTCACAGACCCAGTACTGACACAGACCCCACACTGTCACAGACCCAGTACTGGTACAGACTCCACACTGTCACAGACCCAGTACTGACACAGACCCCACACCTTCACAGACTCAGTACTGGTGCAGGCTATGACTGTCACAGACCCAGTACTGGTACAGACCCCGCACTGTCACAGACCCAGTACTGCTACAGACCACACACTGTCACAGACCCAGTACTGGTACAGACCCCGCACTGTCACAGACCCAGTACTGACACAGATCCTGCATTGTCACAGACCTCACACTGGTACAGACCCTGAACTGTCACAGATCCGGAACTGCTACAGATCCGCACTGTCACAGAACCAGTACTGACACAGACCCCACACTGTCAAAGGCCCAGTGCTGGTACAGACCTTGCACTGTCACAGACACAGTACTGGTACAGACCCCGTACTGTCACAGATTCAGTACTGACACAGAACCTGCACTGTCACAGACCCAGTTCTGTAACGGCCTCCATACTGCCAAAGACCCAGTACTGGTACAGACCCTGCACTGTCACAGACCCAGTACCAGTCCAGACACAGTACTGGTAGAGAACCTCGACAGTCACAGATCCAGTACTGGTACAGGCCCTGCACTGTCACAGAACGACTACTGGTACAGAGTCCAGGCAGTCACAGATCCAGTACTGACACAGACCCCTGCACTGTCACAGACCCAGTACCGAAGAAGGGCTTATGTCCGAAACGCCGATTCTCCTGCTCCTTTGATGCTGCCTGACCTGCTGCGCTTTTCCAGCAGCACATATTTCAGCTCCACACTGTCAAAGACCCAGTACTGGTACAGAGCCCACACTGTCACAGACTCTCTATTGGTATAGGTCCCACACTGTCACAGACCCAGTACTGACACAGACCCTGCACTGTCTCAGACCCAGTACTGACAAAGACCCAGTACTGGTACAGAGCCCACGCTGTCACATACCCAGTACTGGTACAGACCCGGCACTGACACAGAGCCAGTAATGACACAGACTCCGCACTGTCAGATAGCCTGTACTGGTACAGACCTCACACTGTCACAGACCCAGTACTGACACAGACTCCTCACTGTCACAGACCCAGGACTGGGACAGTCCCTGCACTGTCACAGACCCAGTACGGGTACAGAACCGGCACTGTCAAAGACCCAGTACAGGTACAGACCCTGCAGTGTCATCGACACAGTATTGGTAGAGACGCCGCACTGTCACAGACCCAGTACTGGTACAGCCCCTGCACTGCCACAGACCCAGTACTGACACAGACCCCGCACTGTCTCAAACCAGGTACTGTCACAGACCCCACACTGTCACAGACCCTGCACTGACACAGACCCAGTCCTGGGAAGACAATGCACTGTCTTAGACCCAGTAATGACACAGATCCCTCACTGTCACAGACTAGTGCTGGTACAGAGGCCACACTGTCACAGACCCAGTACTGGTACAGACCCCGCACTGTGACAGACCCAGTACTGCTACTGACTCCACACTGTCACAGGCCCAGTCCTGCTACAGATCACACACTGTCACAGACCCAGTACCAAAACAGACCCTACACTGTCAAAGACCGCGTACTGGTTCAGACTCCACACTGTCACAGAGCCAGTGCTGGTACAGACCCCGCACTGTCACAGATCCAGTGCTGGTACAGACCCCACACTGTCACAGAGACAGTACTGGTACAGACCCTGCACTGTCAAAGACACACTTCTGGTACAGACAGCACACTGTCACAGACAAGGTACTGGTACAGCACCTGCACTGCCACAGACCCAGTGCTGGTACAGACTCCACAGTCACAGAACCAGTATTGCTACAGATTCAATACTGTCACACACCCAGTACTGCGACAGAACCCATACTGCCACAGACCCAGTACTGACACAGACCCCGCACTGTCACAGACCCAGTACTGACACAGATCCTACCTTGTCACAGACCCCGCAATGGGACGGACCCTGCACTGTCACAGACCCAGTACTGCTACAGTCTCCACACTGTCACAGACCCAGTACTGGTACAGACACCACAATGTCACAGATCCTGGACTGCTACAGACACCACACTGTCACAGACCCAGTACTGATACAGACCCTGCACTGTCACAGACAGAGTACTGCTGCAGATCCCACAATGTCACAGGCCCAGTAATGGGACAGACTCCAAACTGTCACAGACTCAGTACTGGTACAGGCTCTGGCTGTCACAGACCCAGTACTGGTACAGAACCCGCACTGTCACAGAACCAGTACTGACGAAGACCCTGCACAGTCACAGACCCATTACTGGTCCAGACCCTGCACTGTCACAGACCCAGTACTGGTACAGAATCCACACTGTCACAGATCCAGTACTGGTACAGACCCCACACTGACAGACACCCAGTACAGCTACAGACACTGCACTGTCATCGACTCAGTACTTGTACATTCTCCACACTGTCGCAGACCCAGTACTGCTTCACAACCCACAATGTCACAGACCGAGTACTGGTTCAGACCCCGCACTGTCACAGACCCAGTACTGATACAGACCCTGCACTGTCACAGACCTAGTAGTGGTACCGATCCCGCACTGTCACAGAGCCAGTCCTGACACAGACGCCGCACTGTCACAGACTCAGTACTTGTACAGAGACCAAACTGTCACAGAGACAGTACTGACACAGACCCCGCACTGTCACAGACCCAGTACTGGTACAGAACCCGCACTGTCACAGACCCAGTACTGACACAGACGCTCCACTGTCACAGACCCAGTACTGGTACAGATCTTCCACTGTAACAGACCCACTACTGACACAGACTCCTCACTGTCACAGAACCAGGATTGGGACAGTCCCTGCACTGTCACAGACCCAGTACGGGTACATACCCGGCACTGTCAAAGACCCAGTACGTGTACAGACCCTGCAGTGTCATCGACACAGTATTGGTAGAGACGCCGCACTGTCACAGACCCAGTACTGGTACAGCCCCGACACTGCCACAAACCCAGTACTGACACAGAACCCGCACTGTCTCAGACCCAGTACTGACACAGACCCCACACTGTCACAGACCCAGTACTGACACAGACCCTGCACTGACACAGACCCAGTCCTGGGAAGACAATGCACTGTCACAGACCCAGTAATGACACAGATCCCTCAATGTCACAGACCAGTGCTAGTACAGAGGCCACACTGTCACAGACCCAGTACTGGTACAGAGCCCACACTGTCACAGACCCTGTACGGGTACAGACCCGGCACTGTCAAAGACCCAGTATTGGTACAGACGCCGCACTGTCACAGACCCAGTCCTGGTAAGACCCTGCACTGCCACAGACCCAGTCCTGGTACAGACTCCACACTGTCACACACCCAGTACTGGTACAGACCCAGTACTGGGAGAGTTCCTCTACGGTCACAGACCCAGAACTGGTACAGACTCCACACTGTCCCAGAACCAGTACTGACGAAGACTCTGCACTGTCAAAGATCCAGTATTGGTACAGACGCGGCACTGTCACAGACCCAGTGCTGGTAAGACCTTGCACTGTCATAGAACGACTGCTGGTACAGAGCCCAGGCAGTCACAGACCCAGTACTGACACAGACCCCTGCACTGTCACAGACACAGTACTGCTACAGACCCTGCACTGTCACAGAACCAGTACTGAAGAAGGGCTTATGTCCGAAACGCCGATTCTCCTGCTCCTTTGATGCTGCCTGACCTGCTGCGCTTTTCCAGCAGCACATATTTCAGCTCCACACTGTCAAAGACCCAGTACTGGTACAAAGCCCACACTGTCACAGACCCTGTATTGGTACAGATCCCACACTGTCACAGACCCAGTGCTGACACAGACCCTGCACTGTCTCAGACCCAGTACTGACACAGACCCAGTACTGGTACAGAGCCCACACTGTCACAGATCCAGTACTGGTACAGAGCCCACGCTGTCACATACCAGTACTGGTACAGACCCCGCACTGTCACAGAGCCAGTCCTGACACAGACGCCGAACTGTCACAGACCCAGTACTTGTACAGAGACCAAACTGTCATAGAGACAGTACTGACACAGACCCCGCACTGTCACAGACCCAGTACTTGTACAGAACCCGCACTGTCACAGACCCAGTACTGACACAGACGCTCCACTGTCACAGACCCAGTACTGGTACAGATCTTCCACTGTAACAGACCCACTACTGACACAGACTCCTCACTGTCACAGACCCAGGACTGGGACAGTCCCTGCACTGTCACAGACCCAGTACGGGTACATATCCTGCACTGTCACAGACCCAGTACGGGTACAGACCCGGCACTGTCAAAGACCCAGTACGTGTACAGACCCTGCAGTGTCATCGACACAGTATTGGTAGAGACGCCGCACTGTCACAGACCCAGTACTGGTACAGCCCCGACACTGCCACAAACCCAGTACTGACACAGAACCCGCACTGTCTCAGACCCAGTACTGACACAGACCCCGCACTGACACAGACCCAGTCCTGGGAAGACAATGCACTGTCACAGACCCAGTAATGACACAGATCCCTCACTGTCACAGACCAGTGCTAGTACAGAGGCCACACTGTCACAGACCCTGTACTGGTACAGAGCCCACACAGTCACAGACCCTGTACGGGTACAGACCCGGCACTGTCAAAGACCCAGTATTGGTACAGACGCCGCACTGTCACAGACCCAGTCCTGGTAAGACCCTGCACTGCCACAGACCCAGTCCTGGTACAGACCCCACACTGTCACACACCCAGTACTGGTACAGACCCCACACTGTCAAGAACAAAGTACTGGTACAGACCCTGCAAATTCACAGACCCAGTACTGCTACAAGACTCCACACTGTCACAGAACCAGTACTGACACAGACCCCACACTGTCACAGACCCAGTACTGCTACAGACTCCACACTGTCACAGAACCAGTACTGACACAGACCCTGCACTGTCACAGACCCAGTACTGCTACAGACCCCACACTGTCACAGACCCAGTACCGGTACAGACCCAGTACTGGGAGAGATCCTCTACGGTCACAGACCCAGAACTGGTACAGACTCCACACTGTCACAGAACCAGTACTGACGAAGACTCTGCACTGTCAAAGATCCAGTATTGGTACAGACGCGGCACCGTCACAGACCCAGTACTGCTACAGACCCTGCACTGTCACAGAACCAGTACTGAAGAAGGGCTTATGTCCGAAACGCCGATTCTCCTGCTCCTTTGATGCTGCCTGACCTGCTGCGCTTTTCCAGCAGCACATATTTCAGCCCCACACTGTCAAAGACCCAGTACTGGTACAAAGCCCACACTGTCACAGACCCTGTATTGGTACAGATCCCACACTGTCACAGACCCAGTACTGACACAGACCCTGCACTGTCTCAGACCCAGTACTGCTACAGACTACACACTGTCACAGAGCCAGTACTGAAACAGATCCTGCACTGTCACAGACCCAGTACTGGTACAGACCCTGCACTGTCACAGACCCAGCACTGACACAGATCCCGCACTGTCTCAGACCCAGTACTGCTACAGACTACACACTGTCACAGACCCAGTACTGGTACAGACTCCACACTGTCACAGAACCAGTACTGACGAGGACCCTGCTTTGTCAAAGACCCAGTATTGGTACAGACGCAGCACTGTCACAGACCCAGTACTGGGACAGGCCCCGCACTGTCACAGAACAAGTACTGGTACAGAGCCCAGGCTGTCACAGACCCAGTATTGGTACAGATCCCACACTGTCACAGATCCAGTACTGCTACAGACCCTGCACTGTAACAGACCCAGTACTGAAGAAGGATTTATGTTCGAAACGCCGATTCTCCTGCTTCTTTGATGCTGCCTGACCTGCTACGCTTTTCCAGCAACACATTTTTCAGCTCCACAATGTCAAAAACCCAGTACTGGTACAGACCCCGCAATGTCACAGACCCAGTACTGGTACAGAGCCCACACTGTCACAGACCCAGTACTGGTACAAAGCCCACACTGTCATAGACCCAGTACTGGTACCGAACCCACGCTGTCACAGACCCAGTACTGGTACAAAGCCCACACTGTCATAGACCCAGTACTGACACAGACCCCGCATTGTCACATACCCAGTACTGACACAGACCCCACACTGTCACAGACCCAGTACTGGTACAGAACCCACACTATCACAGACCCAGTACTGGTACAGAGCCCACACTGTCACAGACCCAGTCCTGGTACAGAACCCGCACTGTCACATACCCAGTACTGACACAGACCCCACACTGTCACAGACCCATTACTGATACACTACCCACACTGTCACAGACCCAGTCCTGGTACAGAACCCGCACTGTCACAGACCCAGTACTGGTACAGAGCCCACACTGTCACAGACCCAGTATTGGTACAGACCCCACACTGTCACAGACCCAGTACTGACACAGACCCCACACTGTCACAGACCCAGTACTGGTACAGACTCCACACTGTCACAGACCCAGTACTGACACAGACCCCACACCTTCACAGACTCAGTACTGGTGCAGGCTATGACTGTCACAGACCCAGTACTGGTACAGACCCCGCACTGTCACAGACCCAGTACTGCTACAGACCACACACTGTCACAGACCCAGTACTGGTACAGACCCCGCACTGTCACAGACCCAGTACTGACACAGATCCTGCATTGTCACAGACCTCACACTGGTACAGACCCTGAACTGTCACAGATCCGGAACTGCTACAGATCCGCACTGTCACAGAACCAGTACTGACACAGACCCCACACTGTCAAAGGCCCAGTGCTGGTACAGACCTTGCACTGTCACAGACACAGTACTGGTACAGACCCCGTACTGTCACAGATTCAGTACTGACACAGAACCTGCACTGTCACAGACCCAGTTCTGTAACGGCCTCCATACTGCCAAAGACCCAGTACTGGTACAGACCCTGCACTGTCACAGACCCAGTACCAGTCCAGACACAGTACTGGTAGAGAACCTCGACAGTCACAGACCCAGTACTGGTACAGGCCCTGCACTGTCACAGAACGACTACTGGTACAGAGTCCAGGCAGTCACAGATCCAGTACTGACACAGACCCCTGCACTGTCACAGACCCAGTACCGAAGAAGGGCTTATGTCCGAAACGCCGATTCTCCTGCTCCTTTGATGCTGCCTGACCTGCTGCGCTTTTCCAGCAGCACATATTTCAGCTCCACACTGTCAAAGACCCAGTACTGGTACAGAGCCCACACTGTCACAGACTCTCTATTGGTATAGGTCCCACACTGTCACAGACCCAGTACTGACACAGACCCTGCACTGTCTCAGACCCAGTACTGACAAAGACCCAGTACTGGTACAGAGCCCACGCTGTCACATACCCAGTACTGGTACAGACCCGGCACTGACACAGAGCCAGTAATGACACAGACTCCGCACTGTCAGATAGCCTGTACTGGTACAGACCTCACACTGTCACAGACCCAGTACTGACACAGACTCCTCACTGTCACAGACCCAGGACTGGGACAGTCC
Source organism: Chiloscyllium plagiosum (assembly GCF_037043375.1). Taxonomy (NCBI): domain Eukaryota; kingdom Metazoa; phylum Chordata; class Chondrichthyes; order Orectolobiformes; family Hemiscylliidae; genus Chiloscyllium; species Chiloscyllium plagiosum. Next base: position 76,825,609 of record NW_028270155.1, read on the forward strand.
CTGCACTGTCACAGACCCAGTACGGGTACAGAACCGGCACTATCAAAGACCCAGTACAGGTACAGACCCTGCAGTGTCATCGACACAGTATTGGTAGAGACGCCGCACTGTCACAGACCCAGTACTGGTACAGCCCCTGCACTGCCACAGACCCAGTACTGACACAGACCCCGCACTGTCTCAAACCAGGTACTGTCACAGACCCCACACTGTCACAGACCCTGCACTGACACAGACCCAGTCCTGGGAAGACAATGCACTGTCATAGACCCAGTAATGACACAGATCCCTCACTGTCACAGACTAGTGCTGGTACAGAGGCCACACTGTCACAGACCCAGTACTGGTACAGACCCCGCACTGTGACAGACCCAGTACTGCTACTGACTCCACACTGTCACAGGCCCAGTCCTGCTACAGATCACACACTGTCACAGACCCAGTACCAAAACAGACCCTACACTGTCAAAGACCGCGTACTGGTTCAGACTCCACACTGTCACAGATCCAGTGCTGGTACAGACCCCACACTGTCACAGAGACAGTACTGGTACAGACCCTGCACTGTCAAAGACACACTTCTGGTACAGACAGCACACTGTCACAGACAAGGTACTGGTACAGCACCTGCACTGCCACAGACCCAGTGCTGGTACAGACTCCACAGTCACAGAACCAGTATTGCTACAGATTCAATACTGTCACACACCCAGTACTGCGACAGAACCCATACTGCCACAGACCCAGTACTGACACAGACCCCGCACTGTCACAGACCCAGTACTGACACAGATCCTACCTTGTCACAGACCCCGCAATGGGACGGACCCTGCACTGTCACAGACCCAGTACTGCTACAGTCTCCACACTGTCACAGACCCAGTACTGGTACAGACACCACAATGTCACAGATCCTGGACTGCTACAGACACCACACTGTCACAGACCCAGTACAGATACAGACCCTGCACTGTCACAGACAGAGTACTGCTGCAGATCCCACAATGTCACAGGCCCAGTAATGGGACAGACTCCAAACTGTCACAGACTCAGTACTGGTACAGGCTCTGGCTGTCACAGACCCAGTACTGGTACAGAACCCGCACTGTCACAGAACCAGTACTGACGAAGACCCTGCACAGTCACAGACCCATTACTGGTCCAGACCCTGCACTGTCACAGACCCAGTACTGGTACAGAATCCACACTGTCACAGATCCAGTACTGGTACAGACCCCACACTGACAGACACCCAGTACAGCTACAGACACTGCACTGTCATCGACTCAGTACTTGTACATTCTCCACACTGTCGCAGACCCAGTACTGCTTCACAACCCACAATGTCACAGACCGAGTACTGGTTCAGACCCCGCACTGTCACAGACCCAGTACTGATACAGACCCTGCACTGTCACAGACCTAGTAGTGGTACCGATCCCGCACTGTCACAGAGCCAGTCCTGACACAGACGCCGCACTGTCACAGACTCAGTACTTGTACAGAGACCAAACTGTCACAGAGACAGTACTGACACAGACCCCGCACTGTCACAGACCCAGTACTGGTACAGAACCCGCACTGTCACAGACCCAGTACTGACACAGACGCTCCACTGTCACAGACCCAGTACTGGTACAGATCTTCCACTGTAACAGACCCACTACTGACACAGACTCCTCACTGTCACAGAACCAGGATTGGGACAGTCCCTGAACTGTCACAGACCCAGTACGGGTACATACCCGGCACTGTCAAAGACCCAGTACGTGTACAGACCCTGCAGTGTCATCGACACAGTATTGGTAGAGACGCCGCACTGTCACAGACCCAGTACTGGTACAGCCCCGACACTGCCACAAACCCAGTACTGACACAGAACCCGCACTGTCTCAGACCCAGTACTGACACAGACCCCACACTGTCACAGACCCAGTACTGACACAGACCCTGCACTGACACAGACCCATTCCTGGGAAGACAATGCACTGTCACAGACCCAGTAATGACACAGATCCCTCAATGTCACAGACCAGTGCTAGTACAGAGGCCACACTGTCACAGACCCAGTACTGGTACAGAGCCCACACTGTCACAGACCCTGTACGGGTACAGACCCGGCACTGTCAAAGACCCAGTATTGGTACAGACGCCGCACTGTCACAGACCCAGTCCTGGTAAGACCCTGCACTGCCACAGACCCAGTCCTGGTACAGACTCCACACTGTCACACACCCAGTACTGGTACAGACCCCATACTGTCAAGAACAAAGTACTGGTACAGACCCTGCAAATTCACAGACCCAGTACTGCTACAAGACTCCACACTGTCACAGAACCAGTACTGACACAGACCCTGCACTGTCACAGACCCAGTACTGCTACAGACCCCACACTGTCACAGATCCAGTACCGGTACAGACCCAGTACTGGGAGAGATCCTCTACGGTCACAGACCCAGAACTGGTACAGACTCCACACTGTCACAGAACCAGTACTGACGAAGACTCTGCACTGTCAAAGATCCAGTATTGGTACAGACGCGGCACTGTCACAGACCCAGTCCTGGTAAGACCCTGCACTGTCACAGAACGACCACTGGTACAGAGCCCAGGCAGTCACAGACCCAGTACTGACACAGATCCCACACTGTCACAGAACCAGTACTGAAGAAGGGCTTATGTCCGAAACGCCGATTCTCCTGCTCCTTTGATGCTGCCTGACCTGCTGCGCTTTTCCAGCAGCACATATTTCAGCTCCACACTGTCAAAGACCCAGTACTGGTACAAAGCCCACACTGTCACAGACCCTGTATTGGTACAGATCCCACACTGTCACAGACCCAGTACTGACACAGACCCTGCACTGTCTCAGACCCAGTACTGACACAGACTCAGTACTGGTACAGAGCCCACACTGTCACAGATCCAGTACTGGTACAGAGCCCACGCTGTCACATACCAGTACTGGTACAGACCCCGCACTGTCACAGAGCCAGTCCTGACACAGACGCCGAACTGTCACAGACCCAGTACTTGTACAGAGACCAAACTGTCATAGAGACAGTACTGACACAGACCCCGCACTGTCACAGACCCAGTACTTGTACAGAGACCACACTGTCACAGAGCCAGTACTGACACAGACCCCGCACTGTCACAGACCCAGTACTGGTACAGAACCCGCACTGTCACAGACCCAGTACTGACACAGACGCTCCACTGTCACAGACCCAGTACTGGTACAGATCTTCCACTGTAACAGACCCAGTACTGACACAGACTCCTCACTGTCACAGACCCAGGACTGGGACAGTCCCTGCACTGTCACAGACCCAGTACGGGTACATACCCGGCACTGTCAAAGACCCAGTACGTGTACAGACCCTGCAGTGTCATCGACACAGTATTGGTAGAGACGCCGCACTGTCACAGACCCAGTACTGGTACAGCCCCGACACTGCCACAAACCCAGTACTGACACAGAACCCGCACTGTCTCAGACCCAGTACTGACACAGACCCCACACTGTCACAGACCCTGTACGGGTACAGACCCGGCACTGTCAAAGACCCAGTATTGGTACAGACGCCGCACTGTCACAGACCCAGTCCTGGTAAGACCCTGCACTGCCACAGACCCAGTCCTGGTACAGACTCCACACTGTCACACACCCAGTACTGGTACAGACCCCATACTGTCAAGAACAAAGTACTGGTACAGACCCTGCAAATTCACAGACCCAGTACTGCTACAAGACTCCACACTGTCACAGAACCAGTACTGACACAGACCCTGCACTGTCACAGACCCAGTACTGCTACAGACCCCACACTGTCACAGATCCAGTACCGGTACAGACCCAGTACTGGGAGAGATCCTCTACGGTCACAGACCCAGAACTGGTACAGACTCCACACTGTCACAGAACCAGTACTGACGAAGACTCTGCACTGTCAAAGATCCAGTATTGGTACAGACGCGGCACTGTCACAGACCCAGTCCTGGTAAGACCCTGCACTGTCACAGAACGACCACTGGTACAGAGCCCAGGCAGTCACAGACCCAGTACTGACACAGATCCCACACTGTCACAGAACCAGTACTGAAGAAGGGCTTATGTCCGAAACGCCGATTCTCCTGCTCCTTTGATGCTGCCTGACCTGCTGCGCTTTTCCAGCAGCACATATTTCAGCTCCACACTGTCAAAGACCCAGTACTGGTACAAAGCCCACACTGTCACAGACCCTGTATTGGTACAGATCCCACACTGTCACAGACCCAGTACTGACACAGACCCTGCACTGTCTCAGACCCAGTACTGACACAGACTCAGTACTGGTACAGAGCCCACACTGTCACAGATCCAGTACTGGTACAGAGCCCACGCTGTCACATACCAGTACTGGTACAGACCCCGCACTGTCACAGAGCCAGTCCTGACACAGACGCCGAACTGTCACAGACCCAGTACTTGTACAGAGACCAAACTGTCATAGAGACAGTACTGACACAGACCCCGCACTGTCACAGACCCAGTACTTGTACAGAGACCACACTGTCACAGAGCCAGTACTGACACAGACCCCGCACTGTCACAGACCCAGTACTGGTACAGAACCCGCACTGTCACAGACCCAGTACTGACACAGACGCTCCACTGTCACAGACCCAGTACTGGTACAGATCTTCCACTGTAACAGACCCAGTACTGACACAGACTCCTCACTGTCACAGACCCAGGACTGGGACAGTCCCTGCACTGTCACAGACCCAGTACGGGTACAGACCCGGCACTGTCAAAAACCCAGTACGGGTACAGACCCTGCAGTGTCATCGACACAGTATTGGTAGAGACGCCGCACTGTCACAGAAGCAGTACTGGTACAGAACCCGCACAGTCTCAGACCCAGTACTGACACAGACCCCACACTGGCACAGACCCAGTACTGACACAGACCCTGCACTGACACAGACCCAGTCCTGGGAAGACACTGCACTGTCACAGACCCAGTAATGACACAGATCCCTCACTGTCACAGACCAGTACTGGTACAGAGGCCATACTGTCACAGACACTGTACAGGTACAGACCCCGCACTGTCACAGACCCAGTACTGGTACAGACCCTGCACTGTCACAGACCCAGTACTGGTACAGATCTTCCACTGTACTAGACCCAGTACTGACACAGACCCCGCACTGTACTAGACCCAGTACTGACACAGACTCCTCACTGTCACAGACACAGGACTGGGACAGTCCCTGCACTGCCACAGACCCAGTACTGGTACAGACGCCGCACTGTCACAGACCCAGTCCTGGTAAGACCCTGCACTGCCACAGACCCAGTCCTGGTACAGACCCCACACTGTCACACACCCAGTACTGGTACAGACCCCACACTGTCAAGAACAAAGTACTGGTACAGACCCTGCAAATTCACAGACCCAGTACTGCTACAAGACTCCACACTGTCACAGAACCAGTACTGACACAGACCCCACACTGTCACAGACCCAGTACCGGTACAGACCCAGTACTGGTAGAGATCCTCTACGGTCACAGACCCAGAACTGGTACAGACTCCACACTGTCACAGAACCAGTACTGACGAAGACTCTGCACTGTCAAAGATCCAGTATTGGTACATCGCGGCACTGTCACAGACCCAGTCCTGGTAAGACCCTGCACTGTCACAGAACGACTACTGGTACAGAGCCCAGGCAGTCACAGACCCAGTACTGACACAGACCCTGCATTGTCACAGAACCAGTACTGAAGAAGGGCTTATGTCCGAAACGCCGATTCTCCTGCTCCTTTGATGCTGCCTGACCTGCTGCGCTTTTCCAGCAGCACATATTTCAGCTCCACACTGTCAAAGACCCAGTACTGGTACAGAGCCCACACTGTCACAGACCCAGTACTGGTACAAAGCCCACGCTGTCACATACCCAGTACTGGTACAGAGCCCGCACTGTCACAGAGCCAGTCCTGACACAGACCCCGCACTGTCACAGACCCAGTACTTGTACAGAGACCACACTGTCACAGAGCCAGTACTGACATAGACCCCGCACTGTCACAGACCCAGTACTGGTACCGAACCCGCACTGTCACAGACCCTGTACTGACACAGACGCTCCACTGTCACAGACCCAGTACTGGTACAGATCTTCCACTGTCAGAGACCCAGTACTGACACAGACTCCTCACTGTCACAGACCCAGGACTGGGACAGTCCCTGCACTGTCAAAGACCCAGTACGGGTACAGACCCTGCAGTGTCATCGACACAGTATTGGTAGAGACGCCGCACTGTCACAGACCAAGTACTGGTACAGCCCCTACACTGCCACAAACCCAGTACTGACACAGAACCCGCACTGTCTCAGACCCAGTACTGACACAGACCGCACACTGTCACAGACCCAGTACTGACACAGACCCTGCACTGACACAGACCCAGTCCTGGGAAGACACTGCACTGTCACAGACCCAGTAATGACACAGATCCCTCACTGTCACTGACCAGTACTGGTACAGCCTCCACAATGTCAAAGACCCAATACTGACACAGACACTTCACTGTCACAGACCTAGTACTGGTACAGATCTTGCACTGTACTAGACCCAGTACTGACACAGACTCCTCACTGTCACAGACACAGGACTGGGACAGTCCCTGCACTGTCACAGACCCAGTACTGGTACAGACCCCACACTGTCAAGAACAAAGTACTGGTACAGACCCTGCAAATTCACAGACCCAGTACTGCTACAAGACTCCACACTGTCACAGAACCAGTACTGACACAGACCCTACACTGTCACAGACCCAGTACCGGTACAGACCCAGTACTGGTAGAGATCCTCTACGGTCACAGACCCAGAACTGGTACAGACTCCACACTGTCACAGAACCAGTACTGACGAAGACTCTGCACTGTCAAAGATCCAGTATTGGTACAGACGCGGCACTGTCACAGACCCAGTACTGCTACAGACCCTGCACTGTCACAGAACCAGTACTGAAGAAGGGCTTATGTCCGAAACGCCGATTCTCCTGCTCCTTTGATGCTGCCTGATCTGCTGCGTTTTTCCAGCAGCACATATTTCAGCTCCACGCTGTCAAAGACACAGTACTGATACAGAGCCCACACTGTCACAGACCCTGTATTGGTACAGATCCCACACTGTCACAGACCCAGTACTGACACAGACCCAGTACTGGTACAGAGCCCACACTGTCACAGATCCAGTACTGGTACAGAGCCCACGCTGTCACATACCCAGTACTGGTACAGACCCCGCACTGTCACAGAGCCAGTCCTGACACAGACGCCGCACTGTCACAGACCCAGTACTTGTACAGAGACCAAACTGTCACAGAGACAGTACTGACACAGACCCCGCACTGACGCAGACCCAGTACTGACACAGACCCTGCACTGTCTCAGACCCAGTACTGACACAGACCCAGTACTGGTACAGAGCCCACACTGTCACAGATCCAGTACTGGTACAGAGCCCACGCTGTCACATACCCAGTACTGGTACAAACTCCGCACTGTCACAGAGCCAGTCCTGACACAGACGCCGCACTGTCACAGACCCAGTACTTGTACAGAGACCAAACTGTCACAGAGACAGTACTGACACAGACCCCGCACTGTCACAGACCCAGTACTTGTACAGAGACCACACTGTCACAGAGCCAGTACTGACACAGACCCCGCACTGTCTCAGACCCAGTACTGACACAGACCCCACACTGTCACAGACCCAGTCCTGGGAAGACAATGCACTGTCACAGACCCAGTAATGACACAGATCCCTCACTGTCACAGACCAGTGCTAGTACAGAGGCCACACTGTCACAGACCCAGTACTGGTACAGAGCCCACACTGTCACAGACCCTGTATTGGTACAGACCCCGCACCATCCCTGACCCAGTACTGGTACAAACTCCACACTGTCAAAGGCCCAGTCCTGGTGCAGGGCGCGCACTGTCACAGACTCAGTATTGGTACCGATCCCACTTTGTCTCAGATCCAGTACTGACGCAGACCATGTACTGTCACAGACGCAGTATTGGTACAGAGCCCACACTGTCACAGACCCAGTACTGACACAGACCCTTCACTGTCACAGACCCAGTACTGGTACAGATCTTCTACTGTACTAGACCCAGTACTGGTACAGATCTTGCACTGTACTAGACCCAGTACTGACACAGACTCCTCACTGTCACAGACACAGGACTGGGACAGTCCCTGCACTGCCACAGACCCAGCACGGGTACAGACCCGGCACTGTCAAAGACCCAGTATTGGTACAGACGCCGCACTGTCACAGACCCAGTCCTGGTAAGACCCTGCACTGCCACAGACCCAGTCCTGGGACAGACCCCACACTGTCACACACCCAGTACTGGTACAGACCCCACACTGTCAAGAACAAAGTACTGGTACAGACCCTGCAAATTCACAGACCCAGTACTGCTACCAGACTCCACACTGTCACAGAACCAGTACTGACACAGACTCCACACTGTCACAGACCCAGTACTGCTACAGACCCCACACTGTCACAGACCCAGTACCGGTACAGAACCAGTACTGGGAGAGATCCTCTACGGTCACAGACCCAGAAATGGTACAGACTCCACACTGTCACAGAACCAGTACTGACGAAGACTCTGCACTGTCAAAGATCCAGTATTGGTACAGACCCTGCACTGTCACAGACCCAGTCCTGGTAAGACCCTGCACTGTCACAGAACGACTACTGGTACAGAGCCCAGGCAGTCACAGACCCAGTACTGACACAGACCCCTGCACTGTCACAGAACCAGTACTGAAGAAGGGCTTATGTCCGAAACACCGATCCTCCTGCTCCTTTGATGCTGCCTGACCTGCTGCGCTTTTCCAGCAGCACATATTTCAGCTCCACACTGTCAAAGACCCAGTACTGGTACAGAGCCCACACTGTCACAGACCCTGTATTGGTACAGATCTCACACTGTCACAGACCCAGTACTGACACAAACCCTGCACTGTCTCAGACCCAGTACTGACACAGACCCAGTACTGGTACAGAGCCCACGCTGTCACATACCCAGTACTGGTACAGAGCCCACACTGTCACAGAGCCAGTCCTGACACAGACGCCGCACTGTCACAGACCCAGTACTTGTACAGAGACCAAACTGTCACAGAGACAGTACTGACACAGACCCCGCACTGTCACAGACCCAGTACTTGTACAGAGACCACACTGTCACAGAGCCAGTACTGACACAGACCCCGCACTGTCACAGACCAAGTACTGTTTTAAAAAATTCTCAAGGTCAGGTTCGTAGGAGAGTAGTCTGACACAGAACAAACGACCAAGAGGCGAGTCTGCTAGAATATGAGCATTTTATTCCCCGCAGCGTCGCCACAACCAGGTCTCATACTTACAACGGGTCTGGCTTATACTCACTCTACATGTTACCGGAACTGGGAGCCGTCAGTTCCTCGTAGAGCGGTTGCCAACAACCCCGCTCGGCGGTTAAACGTAACCCCGGAGCAGACTCCCGGGTCTGGCTTATACTCACTCTACATGTTACCGGAACTGGGAGCCGTCAGTTCTCGTAGAGCGGTTGCCAACAACCCACGCTCGGCGGTTAAACGTAACCCCGGAGCAGACTCCCCGAACTGGAGACTTTTCCAGCTGATATACTCTTTTCCAGATATAAACATTCATGTGAACAGCAGAGCAAGGCTAAAAAACACATTCCATTCTGGTTACATACAGATAAGAAGATTCACACGGGGAGGTATGTAATAAGATTCACACGGGACTAAGCAACACCTCCATTCCGGTTAGATTCACACATGTATTGGGACATAATTTTTAACCGTTTCACCACATTCCACTGCTTGGCCCAATACATGTGTTACATTATGATTCACACATGTATTGGGACATAATTTTACACCACATTCCACTGCTTGGCCCAATACATGTGTTACATTATGCTTAATTCAGTTCAATTCGTTTCAGTTAATTTCAGTTCAGTCAATTCAGTGTAGTTCAATTCAGCTCAGTTCAGGTCTGTTCAGTTCAATTCAATTGTGTTCAATTCAGTTCCGTCCATTTCAATTCAATTTAGCTCAGTTCCATTTTGTTCCGTTCAATTTGATTCACTTCAGTTCCACTCAGTTCAGTTCAGTTCAATCCCATTCAATTCTGTTAACTCCGCTTCAGCTTTTTGGACATGCCCACATCCTCCGCTGTACCCCAGGCAAGGGGTTCTTCGGCAGGACTGGGATCCTCTCAAGGGTGGACAGCAGCGACCCTGGGGTTCCTCCGGTCGCCCCCCACCATTTCTCAAACAAACTGCCACGTCATGCCACGGTCCATGCCATCCCGGGACGGTCGGGACCTCCACAGTTTGTTCTTCTAGTTTCTTAGTCTTTTTCCAAAACATTGTTCTGTATCAAAATCTCTCCTCAATTGCGATTGACCCTGCTCGCAGCGCCAAAATGTTTTAAAAAATTCTCAAGGTCAGGTTCGTAGGAGAGTAGTCTGACACAGAACAAACGACCAAGAGGCGAGTCTGCTAGAATATGAGCATTTTATTCCCCGCAGCGTCGCCACAACCAGGTCTCATACTTACAACGGGTCTGGCTTATACTCACTCTACATGTTACCGGAACTGGGAGCCGTCAGTTCTCGTAGAGCGGTTGCCAACAACCCACGCTCGGCGGTTAAACGTAACCCCGGAGCAGACTCCCGGGTCTGGCTTATACTCACTCTACATGTTACTGGAACTGGGAGCCGTCAGTTCTCGTAGAGCGGTTGCCAACAACCCACGCTCGGCGGTTAAACGTAACCCCGGAGCAGACTCCCCGAACTGGAGACTTTTCCAGCTGATATACTCTTTTCCAGATATAAACATGCATGTGAACAGCAGAGCAAGGCTAAAAAACACATTCCATTCTGGTTACATACAGATAAGAAGATTCACACGGGGAGGTGTGTAATAAGATTCACACGGGACTAAGCAACACCTCCATTCCGGTTAGATTCACACATGTATTGGGACATAATTTTTAACCGTTTCACCACATTCCACTGCTTGGCCCAATACATGTGTTACATTATGATTCACACATGTATTGGGACATAATTTTACACCACAAGTACTGACACAGACACCCCACTGTCACAGACCCAGTACTGGTACAGATCTTCCACTGTAACAGACCCAGTACTGACACAGACACCCCACTGTCACAGACCCAGTACTGGTACAGATCTTCCACTGTAACAGACCCAATACTGACACAGACTCCTCACTGTCACAGACCCAGGACTGGGACAGTCCCTGCACTGTCACAGACCCAGTACGGGTACAGACTCGGCACTGTCAAAGTCCCAGTACGGGTACAGACCCTGCAGGGTCATCGACAAAGTATTGGTAGAGACGCCGCACTGTCACAGACCCAGTACTGGTACAGCCCCTACACTGCCACAAACCCAGTACTGACACAGACCCCGCACTGTCTCAGACCCAGTACTGACACAGACCCCACACTGTCACAGACCCAGTACTGACACAGACTCTGCACTGACACAGACCCACTCCTGGGAAGACACTGCACTGTCACAGACCCAGTAATGACACAGATCCCTCACTGTCACAGACCAGTACTGGTACAGATCCCGCACTGTCACAGACCCAGTACTGGTACAGAGCCCACACTGTCACAGACACATTACTGACACAGACCCTGCACTCTACCAGACCCAGTCCTGGTACAGACCCCGGACTGTCACAGATCCAGTACTGACACAGACACAGTACTGAAGAAGGGCTTATGCCCGAAACATCAATTTTCCTGTTCCTTTGATACTGCCTGACCTGCTACGCTTTTCCAACAACACATTTTTCAGCTCCACACTGTCAAAGACCCAGTACTGGTACATAGCCCGCACTGTCACAGACCCTGTACTGACACAGACACCCCACTGTCACAGAACCAGTACTGGTACAGATCTCCAGTACTGGAGCGATTCAGAGAGCACCTCTGGGCCACCCGGACGAACCAACCCAACCACCCTGTAGCACAGCATTTCAACTCCCCCTCCCACTCCACCGAGGATATGCAGGTCATTGGACTCATCCACCGCCAAACCACAACAACGCGACGGTCGGAGGAGGAGCGTCTTATCTTCCGACTGGGAACCCTCCAACCACAGGGGATGAACTTGGACTTCACCAGTTTCTTCATCCCCCCTCCCCCCACCTTGTCTCAGCCGAATCCCTCCAGCCCGGCACCGCCTTCCTGACCTGCAGTCTTCTTCTTGACCTCTCCGCCTCCACCCTACTCCGACCTATCACCCTCACCTTGACCTCTTTCCACCTATCACATTTCCAACACCCCTCCTCCAAGTCCCTCCTCCCTACCTTTTATCTTCTCCTGCTGAACACTCTCTGCTCATTCCTGAAGAAGGGCATGTGCCCGAAACGTCGAATCTTCTGTTCCCTAGATGCTGCCTGACCTGCTGTGCTGTTCCAGCAATAAAGTTTCAGCTTTGATCTCCAGCGTCTGCAGACCTCACTTTCTCCTGGTACAGATCTTCCACTGTAACAGACCCAGGACTGGGACAGTCCCTGCACTGTCACAGACCCAGTACGGGCACAGACCGGGCACTGTCAAAGACCCAGTACGGGTACAGATCTTGCAGTGTCATCGACACAGTATTGGTAGAGACGCCGCACTGTCACAGACCCAGTACTGGTACAGCCCCTGCACTGCCACAGACCCAGTACTGACACAGAACCCGCACTGTCACAGACCCAGTACGGACACAGACCCCACACTGTCACAGACCCAGTACTGACACAGACCCTGCACTGACACAGACCCAGTACTGACACAGACCCTGCACTGTCACAGACCCAGTCCTGGGAAGACAATGCACTGTCACAGACCCAGTAATGACACAGATCCCTCACTGTCACAGACCCAGTCCTGGTACAGAGCCCACACCGTCACAGACCCAGTACTGACACAGACCCCACACTGTCACAGACCCTGTACTGGTACAGACCCCGCACCATCCCTGACCCAGTATTGGTACAGACTCCACACTGTCAAAGGCCCAGTCCTGGTGCAGGGCGCGCACTGTCACAGACTCAGTATTGGTACCGATCCCACATTGTCTCAGATCCAGTACTGACACAGACCCCGCACTGTCTCAAACCCAGTACTGACACAGACCATGTACTGTCACAGACCCAATAACGACACAGACCCTGCACTGTCACAGACCCAGTCCTGGGAAGGCAATGCACTGTCACAGACCCAGTAATGACACAGACCCCTCACTGTCAAAGACGCAGTACTGGTACAGACCCTGCACTGTCACAGACACAGTACTGTTACAGACCCTGCACTCTAACAGACCCAGTCCTGGTACAGACCCCGGACTGTCACAGATCCAGTACTGACACAGACCCCTGCACTGTCACTGACCCAGTACTGAAGAAGGGCTTATGCCCGAAACGTCGATTTTCCTATTCCTTTGATGCTGCCTGACCTGCTACGTTTTTCCAGCAACACATTTTTCAGCTCCTCACTGTCAAAGACCCAGTACTGTTACAGACCCCTCACTGTCAAAGACCCAGTACTGGTACAGACACTGCACTGTCACAGACACAGTACTGATACAGACTCCACAATGTCAAAGACCCAGTACTGGTACAGACCCTGCACTGTCTCAGACCCAGCACTGACACAGACCCTGCACAAACACTGACCCAGTACTGATACAGACTCCACAATGTCAAAGACCCAGTACTGGTACAGACCCTGCACTGTCTCAGACCCAGCACTGACACAGACCCTGCACAATCGCTGACCCAGTACTGATACAGACTCCACACTGTCACAGACCCAGTACTGGTACAGACCCTGCACTGTCAAAGACCCAGTACTGGTACAGACCCTGCATTGTCACAGACCCAGTACTGATACAGACCCCACACTGTCACAGACCCAGTACTGGTACAGACCCTGCACTGTCAAAGACCCAGTACTGGTACAGACCCTGCACTGTCACAGACCCAGTACTGATACAGACCCCACACTGTCACAGACCCAGTACTGGTACAGACCCTGCACTGTCACAGACCCAGTACTGGTACAGACCCCGTACTGTCGCAGATCCAGTACTGACACAGAACCCTGCACAGTCACAGAGAGACACATTACTGAAGAAGGGCTAATGCCCGAAACGTCGATTTTCCTGCTCCTTTGATGCTGCCTGACCTGCTACGCTTTTCCAACAACACATTTTTCAGCTCCACACTGTCAAAGACCCAGTACCGGTACAGAGCCCACACAGTCACAGACCCAGTACTGGTACAGAAACCGCACTGTCACAGACAAGGTACTGGTACAGACCCCGTACTGTCAGAGACCCAGTACTGGTACAAACCCCGCACTGTCACAGACCCAGTACTGGTACAGACCCTGCACTGTCAAAGACCCAGTACTGGTACAGACCCTGCACTGTCACAGTCACAGTACTGATACAGACCCTGCACTCTACCAGACCCAGTCCTGGTACAGACCCCGTACTGTCACAGATTCAGTACTGACACAGACCCCTGCACTGTCACAAACCCAGTACTGAAGAAGGGCTTATGCCCGAAACGCGATTTTCCTATTCCTTTGATGCTGCCTGACCTGCTACGTTTTTCCAGCAACACATTTTTCAGCTCCACACTGTCAAAGACCCAGTACTGGTACAGAGCCCGCACTGTCACAGACCCAGTACTGGTACAGAGTCCACACAGTCACAGAGCCAGTACTGGGATAGGCTCCACACTGTCACAGAATCAGTACTGGTACAAAACCCACACTGTCACAGACCCCGTACTGGTACAGACCCCGCACTGTCTCAGACCCAGTACTGACACAGACACCGCACAGTCACAGACCCAGTACTGGTACAGACCTTGCACCATCACTGACCCAGGACTGGTACAGACCTCACACTCTCACAGACCCAGTACTGGCACAGACTCCACACTGTCAGAAACCCAGTACTGGTACCGACTCCTCACTGTCACCGACACAGTACGGACAGACCCCATACTGTCACAGATCCAGTACTGACACAGACCCCTGCACTGTCACAGACCCAGTACTGAAGAAGGGCTTATGCCCGAAACGTCGATTTTCCTGCTCATTTGATGCTGTCTGACCTGCTACACTTTTCCAGCAATACATTTTTCAGCTCCACACTGTCAAAGATCCAGTACTGTTACAGACCCCTCACTGTCAAAGTCCCAGTACTGGTACCGACACTGCACTGTCACAGGCACAGTACTGACACAGACCCTGCACTGACACAGACACAGTACTGGTACAGACTCCACACTGTCACAGACCCAGTACTGGTACAGACCCCTCGCTGTCAAAGACCCAGTACTGGTACAGACCCTGCACTGTCACAGGCACAGTACTGATACAGACCCTGCACTGACACAGACACAGTACTGGTACAGACTCCACACTGTCACAGACCCAGTACTGGTACAGACTCCACACTGTCACAGTCCTAGTACTGGAACAGACCCCGCACCATCACTGACCCAGTACTGATACAGACTCCACAATGTCAAAAACCCAGTACTGGTACAGACCCTGCACTGTCACAGACACAGTACTGGTACAGACCCTGCACTGTCACAGACCCAGTACTGGTACAGACCCTGCACTGTCACAGACACAGTACTGGTACAGAGCCCACACTGTCACAGACCCAGTTCTGGTAAAGACCCCACACTATCACACACCAAGTACTGGTACCGACCCTGCACTGTCACAGACCCAGTACTGATACAGACCCTACACTGTCACAGACCCAGTACTGGTACAGACCCCGCACTGTCACAGACCCAGTACTGATACAGCACCTGCACTGTCACACACCCAGTACTGATACAGACTCCACAATGTCAAAGACCCAGTACTGGTACAGACCCCGCACTGTCACAGAGCCAGTACTGATACAGAAAACACACTGTCACAGATCCAGCACTGGTACAGACCCCGCACTGTCACAGACCCAGTACTGGTACAGCCCCTGCACTGCCACAGACCCAGTACTGACACAGACCCCGCACTGTCACAGACCCAGTACTGGTACAGCCCCTGCACTGCCACAGACCCAGTACTGACACAGAACCCGCACTGCCACAGACCCAGTACTGACACAGACCCCACACTGTCACAGACCCAGTACTGACACAGACCCTGCACTGACACAGACCCAGTCCTGGGAAGACAATGCACCGTCACAGACCCAGTAATGACACAGATCCCTCACTGTCACAGACCAGTGCTGGTACAGAGGCCACACTGTCAAGAACAAAGTACTGGTACAGACCCTGCAAATTCACAGACCCAGTACTGCTACAAGACTCCACATTGTCACAGAACCAGTACTGACACAGATCCCTCACTGTCAAAGGCCCAGTCCTGGTGCAGGGCGCGCACTGTCACAGACTCAGTATTGGTACCGATCCCACATTGTCTCAGATCCAGTACTGACACAGACCCAGCACTGTCTCAAACCCAGTACTGACACAGACCATGTACTGTCACAGACCCAATAACGACACAGACCCTGCACTGTCACAGACCCAGTCCTGGGAAGGCAATGCACTGTCACAGACCCAGTAATGACACAGACCCCTCACTGTCACAGACCAGTACTGGTACAGACCCTGCACTGTCACAGACCGCGGAGTGGTACAGACCCCGCACTGTCAAAGACGCAGTACTGGTACAGACCCTGCACTGTCACAGACCCAGTACTGGTACAGACCCTGCACTGTCACAGACCCAGTAATGACACAGACCCCTCACTGTCACAGATCCTATACAGGTACAGACCCCGCACTGTCACAGACCCAGTACTGGTACAGACCCTGCACTGTCACAGACCCCGGAGTGGTACAGACCCCGCACTGTCAAAGACGCAGTACTGGTACAGACCCTGCACTGTCACAGACCCAGTACTGGTACAGACCTGCACTGTCACAGACACATTACTGGCACAGACCCTGCACTGTCACAGACCCAGTCCTGGTACAGACCCCGGACTGTCACAGATCCAGTACTGACACAGACCCCTGCACTGTCACAGACCCAGTACTGAAGAAAGGCTTATGCCCGAAACATCAATTTTCCTGCTCCTTTGATGCTGCCTGACCTGCTACGCTTTTCAAGCAACACATTTTTCAGCTCCACACTGTCAAAGACACAGTACTGGTACAGATCCCACACTGTCACAGACCCCGTACTGGTACAGACCCCGCACTGTCTCAGACCCAGTACTGACACAGACACCGCACTGTCACAGACCCAGCACTGACACAGACCCTGCACAATCACTGAACCAGTACTGGTACAGACTTCACACTCTCAAGACCCAGTACTGGCACAGACTCCACACTGTCACAGACCCAGGAGTGGTACAGACCCCGCACTGTCAAAGACGCAGTACTGGTACAGACCCTGCACTGTCACAGACCCAGTACTGGTACAGACTCCGCACTGTCACAGACACATTACTGGCACAGACCCTGCCCTCTAACAGACCCAGTCCTGGTACAGACCCCGGACTGTCACAGATCCAGTACTGACACAGACCCCTGCACTGTCACTGACCCAGTACTGGTACAGAACCCGCACTGTCACAGACCCAGTACTGACACAGACGCTCCACTGTCACAGACCCAGTACTGGTGCAGAGACCAAACTGTCACAGAGCCAGTACTGACACAGACACTCCACTGTCACAGACCCAGTACTGGTACAGATCTTCCACTGTAACAGACCCAGTACTGACACAGACTCCTCACTGTCACAGACACAGGACTGGGACAGTGCCTGCACTGTCACAGACCCAGTACAGGTACAGACCCGGCACTGTCAAAGACCCAGTACGGGTACAGACCCTGCACTGCCATCGACACAGTATTGGTAGAGACGCCGCACTGTCATAGACCCAGTACTGGTACAGCCCCTGCACTGCCACAGACCCAGAACTGACACAGAACCTTCACTGTCTTAGACCCAGTACTGACACAGACCCACACTGTCACAGACCCAGTACTGACACAGACCCTGCACTGACACAGACCCAGTCCTGGTACAGACCCCGGACTGTTACAGATCCAGTACTGACACAGACCCAGTACTGAAGAAGGGCTTATGCCCAAAACATCAATTTTCCTGCTCCTTTGATGCTGCCTGACCTGCTACGCTTTTCCAACAACACATTTTTCAGCACCACACTGTCAAAGCCCCAGTACTGGTACATAGCCCGCACTGTCACAGACCCAGTAGTGGAACAGACCCTGCACTGTCAAAGACCCAGTAGTGGAACAGACCCTGCACTCTCACAGACCCCAGTACTGTTACAGACCCCTCACTCTCAAAGACCCAGTACTGGTACAGACTCCGCACTGTCACAGACCCGGTACTGGTAAAGACTCTGCACTGTCAAAGACTCAGTACTGGTACAGACCCTGCACTGTCACAGACACAGTACTGGTACAGACCCTGCACTCTAACAGAGCCAGTACTGATACATACCCCACACTGTCACAGAGCCAGTACTGGTTCAGACCCTGCACTGTCAAAGACCCAGTACTGTTACAGACCCCTCACTGACAAAGACCCAGTACTGGTACAGACACTGCACTGTCACAGACTCAGTACTGGTACTGACCCTGCACTGTCACAGACCCCATACTGTCACAGACTCAGTACTGACATTGACCCTGCACTGTCACAGACTCCACACTGTCACAGACCCATAACTGATACAGATTACTTACAGTGTGGAAACAGGACCTTCGGCCCAACAAGTCCACACCAACCCACCGAAGCGCAACCCACCCAGACCTATTCCCCTACATTTACCCCTTCACCTAACACTATGGGCAATTTACCATGGCCAATTTACCTGACCTGCACAATTTGGACTGTGGGCGGTAACCGGAGCACCCGGAGGAAGCCCACGCAGACATGGGGAGAATGTGCAAACTCCACACA
The DNA here is from genome assembly GCF_037043375.1 of Chiloscyllium plagiosum. NCBI lineage: Eukaryota > Metazoa > Chordata > Chondrichthyes > Orectolobiformes > Hemiscylliidae > Chiloscyllium > Chiloscyllium plagiosum. Next base: position 76,844,741 of record NW_028270155.1, read on the forward strand.
GAAACCCAGTACTGGTACTGAAACCCGCACTGTCACAGATCCAGTAGATTAGATTAGATTACTTTTTAGATTAGATTACTTTACAGTGTGGAAACAGGCCCTTCGGCCCAACAAGTCCACACCGACCCGCTGAAGCGTAACCCACCCATACCCCTACATTTACCCCTTACCTAACACTACGGGCAATTTAGCATGGCCAATTCACCTGACCTGCACATCTTTGGACTGTGGGAGGAAACCGGAGCACCCGGAGGAAACCCACGCAGACACGGGGAGAACGTGCAAACTCCACACAGTCAGTCGCCTGAGGCGGGAATTGAACCCGGGTCTCTGGCGCTGCGAGGCAGCAGTGCTAACCACTGTGCCACCGTGCCGCCCAGTACTGGTACAGACTCCGCACTGTCACAGACCCAGTACTGGTACAGCCTCCACACTGTCACAGACCCAGTCCTGGTACAGACCCTGCACTGTCACAGACACAGTACTGGTACAGATCCCGTACTGTCACAGAGCCAGTACTGGTATAGGCTCCACACTGTCACAGAACCAGTACTGGTTCAGACCCTGCACTGTCACAGACCCTGTACTGGAACAGACCCTGCACTGTCACTGACCCAGTAGTGGAACAGACCCTGCACTGTCACAGACCCCAGTACTGTTACAGACCCCTCACTGACAAAGACCCAGTACTGGTACAGACTCTGCACTGTCACTGACTCAGTACTGGTACTGACCCTGTACTGTCACAGACCCAGTACTGGTACAAACTCCTCACAGTCACAGACCCAGTACTGGTACAGACCCCGCACTGTCTCAGACCCAGTACTGGTACAGACTCCACACTGTCACAGACCCAGTACTGGTACAGAAACAGCACTGTCACAGACAAGGTACTGGTACAGACCACTCACTGTCAGAGAACCAGTACTGGTACAGACTCCTCACTGTCAGAGACCCAGTACTGGTACAAACTCCTCACTGTCACAGTCCCAGTACGGATACAGACCCCATACTGTCACAGGCCCAGTAGTGGAACAGACCACGCACTGTCACAGTCCCAGTACTGGTACAGACCCCACACTGTCACAGACCCAGTACTGATACAGACCCCACACTGTCACAGACCCAGTACTGTACAAACCCCACACTGTCACAGTCCCAGTACGGATACAGACCCCATACTGTCACAGACTCAGTACTGGCACTGACACCCTGCACTGTCACAGACTGCACACTGTCAAAGGCCCAGTACTGACACAGTACTGACACAGACCGCACACTGTCACAGACCCAGTACTGGTACAGACCTCGCACTGTCACAGATGCAGTACTGGTACTGACCCTGCACTGTCGCAGACCCAGTACTGGTACTGACCCTGCACTGTCGCAGACCCAGTACTGGTACAAACTCCTCACTGTCACAGACCCAGTACTGGTACAGACCCCGCACTATCCCTGACCCAGTACTTGTACAGACTCCACACTGGCAAAGGCCCAGTCCTGGTGCAGGGCGCGCACTGTCACAGACTCAGTATTGGTACAGATCCCACACTGTCTCAGGTCCAGTACTGACACAGACCCCGCACTGTCACAGACCCAGCACTGACACAGACCCTGCACAATCACTGACCCAGTACTGGCGCAGACACCACACTGTCAAAGACCCTGTACTGGTACAGGATCCACACTGTCAGAAACTCAGTACTGGTATTGACCCCGCACTGTCAAAGACCCAGTGCTGGTACAGACCCTGCACTGTCACAGACCCAGTACTGATACAGCCTCCACACTGTCAAAGACCCAGTACTGGTACAGACCCTGCACTCTAACAGACCCAGTCCTGGTACAGGCTCCGTACTGTCACAGATCCAGTACTGACACAGATCCCTGCACTGTCACTGACCCAGTACTGAAGAAGGCCTATGCCCGAAACATTGATTTTCCTGCTCCTTTGATGCTGCCTGACCTGCTACGCTTTTCCAGCAATACATTTTTCAGCTCCACGCTGTCACAGACCCAGTACTGGTACAGACCCCACACTGTCACAGACCCATTACTGGTACAGACCCCACACTGTCACAGACCCAGTACTGATACAAACCCCACACATGTCACAGACCCAGTACTGATACAGACCCCACACTGTCACAGACCCAGTACTGGTACAGACCCCACACTGTCACAGACCCAGTACTGGTATAGTCCCTGCACTTTCACAGACCCAGTACTGGTACAGACCCCACACTGTCACAGACCCGGTATTGGTACAGACCCTGCACTGTCACAGACCCAGTACTGGTACAGACCCTGCACTGTCACAGACCCAGTACTGGTACAGACCCCACACTTTCAAAAACCAAGTACTGGTACAGACCCCAAACTGTCACAGACCCAGTATTGGTACAGACCCTGCACTGTCGGTACAAACTCCACACTGTCAGATACCCAGTTCCGCTCAAACACCTTGTGCTTGTAGCTCTGCTGATGATCCAGAAGTGTTGCTGAAGAAGCGCTGGTATTGATTCGACAATGATGTTGTTCCAGGGGTCACTCTTTTTTTATTATGTTTACTTAAGAATGTTGTACTTTGTTGTATAGTTTAACCAGTTTTACTTGTTTGAATCCTGAATCGGCTGTGGGCTGGATATGACTGGATGAAACAATTCGGTGCATACTGGAATACTTCCAACTTCCCATCCAGCGTGGCTTCAACCCAGCACCGAAAAGTAACTAACATTTCCCCTGTGTGCGAAAGTACATTGGATTAAATTGTAAAGGGGATTGGCAGCTGCTGTGTAATCCAACTATTCTATTTAATTTATTCTCAGAAGTGGCGTGACTTGTCTGGGAAGTACTTAATGTTCTTTGTGGGAAACCCTGATATCTTGGGCAGTAAGTGCTGATTAAGCCTGTCGTAAGGCCAGACTGAGATTGAATCTGGTTGGTAAAGGGGTATAGGATTGTTTGCCTGGTGGATATCAGATTTACAAAGATCTGAAAGCTGCATGGGTCACTCTCACTGACACCAGTTTTATTTATATCTATCTGCAGTATGAGTAACCACCACAGCGCTGAATCTTGCCATTAGCCCCTGTTCTAATTATTCACTTCCCTCTAATCTCGTTCATTCACCTGAAGGCTAGACTTGCTCCTCCCCACAGGTAATACAATGGGAGATTGACTTGGTTGATTCAGAATTTCTTTTCCACTGGTTTAGTAATTATTTCGAATCTCCCAGAGAAGCCATTTTAGCATATGCTGACTTGCAGCATACTCATCACATGCAAGTTGCAGGGCTATCCTACCGCAGTCAAAAGGCAAATAAATTTAAAATATTGCATGAAGCTGCATTATTAAAATGATCCAACTCGTTTCTTCACCAGTTTAACTACTGTTTCACAACTTTTGAATTCCATACTTATAATTCTGGAAACAATTCTGATGTTTTTTGTCAACATCATTGTTTTACTGACCTGCTGTGCTCGTTAATTATTTGTTCACCCCTTCTCCTGGATCACTTTCTACTGAATTCTGTTCATTTTTCAATTCTCTAAGGTGTAACTGAATTTGCAGCATTGCATATTGATATGTATCATTGATTGATTTCTTAATGTTACAACTCGTTGATGTATAACTGTCCAAATGCAAGTTTTCTGGAATCATTTACAATGACCTACTCATCCTGTGTTAGCTAGATCCTAGATTTGGTATCATCAGCAAATTTTGACATTTGGTTAGTTATTCCAAATCAGAAATGGAATCTGTAAAGAACTATAGACCCAGCATTGACCCTGAAGGGGTCTATTTTTCAAATATGACCATCATTCTCTGCTTTCCATATTTTCAACCAATTTTCTATTCATGTGGTTATTTGACCCTGATTCCACATATCCTAACTGTTGTCACATCATTTTTGCTCGCACATTTTTAAAATCCTTTTCAAGATCTAAGTGTATGACATCTACACAGCTATCCTTGTCTCCTCTTTTCAAAGAACTCCACCTTACTTGTTAAGCCTTATTAAGGCTTTTGGAATTTATGCCATTTTTAATTATGTTGCTTCCTCCAGATGACCTTTGAACATTTAGTACTATGGAGAATATACTGCAATGAAACAGATCCTTCGGTCCAACTCATCTATGCTGACCAGGTATCCCAAATAAATCTAGTCCCAATTGCCAGTACCCAGCCCAGATCCCTCTGAACCTTTCCTATTCATATACCATGCAGAGGCCTTTTGTAATTATACCAACCTCCACCACTTCCTCTGGCAGCTCATTCCATACACACGCCACCTCTGCATGGAAACGTTGCCCCTTAGGTCTCTTTTAAAGCTTTTCCCCTCATTTTAAACCTCCACCCTCTAGTTTTGGACTCCCCCAACCCAGGGAAAAATCCTTGTCTGTTTACCCTATTCATGCCCCTCATGATTTTATAAACCTCAGTCTCCAACGCTCCAGGGAAAACAGCACCAGTCTATTCAGCCTCTCCCTGTGGCTCAAACACTGCCTTGTAAATCTTTTCCAAATCCTTTCAAGTTTCACAACATAGCAGGAAGACCAGAAGTGCACACAGTATTCCAATATTTCAATGTTTTGCTTTTGGTGAAAGCTATCCTACCATATTAAAACTGCTAATTAAGAGTGCCCATGTCTCTTTGCATGGGCAGGAATAAGATGAGATGGTCACCACTCCATCTTCAATGGAGCTTTAGTGAATAAAGAGATGATGTCTCTGCCATCTCTTTCCTTGCTTTAGTGAGGATGTGAGAGTGTAAGCTGGTGGAATTCAATACTCGGGGTATTTATTTTTTAAAAAGTGACGGTAAAGTTTTGAAAAGGGTCCTGAGGGGCAACATTTTCACAAAGAGTAGTTCTTATGTGGAACAAGCTGCCAATGGAAGTTGTAGAAAGATACAGTTACAACATTTAAAGTACATTTGGACGGGAACATGACAGAAAAGGTTCAGAGGGAGATGGGGCAAATGGAAGCAAGTGGGACCGGATTTATTCGAGATATCTGGTCAGCATGGACAGGTTGGACCGAGGGGTCTGTTTCTGCACTGTCCAACTCTATCACAGAGAGATTTAATATATTTTAGTTGGGCTACTTAGTGGGTTGCATTTTTTTTTGGAAAAGACTTTCTGGCCTGTCAATTATTATTAAAGATTATTTTCTGAACTTATTGAGTAAAAATGTTGCAGAGGATTAATTCAACACCTCTGTTATTGCCTGATTTATCTGGCTGATACTTCAGTGGTCCCCATTCCTTTGTTAATTTTCCTTGAATGTACAACTTGAGGTCTACCAGGAAACCTTCTTAAATGTTACTGTATTTCTCACTCTCTTCTGCCTGCCCCCACTCCAGGAAGTGTTTGATAGGATCAGTGTCTAGGGAACTTTATTTTCAGCGTAAGACAGTAAAAGCAGTTTTACTCTGTGTTAGACCCCATACTGTACCTGCTCTGGAACTGTTTGATGCGAGAGAGTGGAGAGGGGTTGGTTATACTCTATTTCTAACCCCATGCTGTACCTGCCCTGGGGAGTATTTGATGAGGAGATATATCATGCCCATACTGTGCCTGTAAAGTATTTCACTTGCTAGCACCGACACACTTGCAAGTTGGGTGTGTTATCGAACAATACTGTAAGAAGACATGACACAAGTTGACCAGCTAAAAGTCACATCTCCCATTTACTTCAATGGGATTGAAAGCAGGAGGCAGTTAATAGCTGAATGGTGTCAGTTTTATATTACCTTTTTCTTCTGAGACAGAAAATTCAACAGCTGTATTTCTTACCAATCTCAAGGTCACATTTTTCACAAAAATGATAAGACTGTGGGTTGCATTATAAAATACCATTTTATTAAAATATTTAATCTTTACAAACTGTAGGTTTTAGAAAAAAGAAGTTATTTGCCATAATTAACTTGCATTACATCTGAGTCAGAGTATAAGAATTCAAGTTAGATCATTGACTTGTGGTACTGCATCAGTCCTAGAGTTGATAACACACAACAAGTCTGCAGTATCTCTGTGTGGCCCCGGCATCCCACGGTGTCCTCTGGGATTCTATAAGTTATGTCTGGAATGCCCTGGGCACCTCCCCAGGCTACGTGCTGTGGGAGTCCCCTGACGTTGGTATGCCACATCTAGGGTGTCCATCTTGGATATAGCTAACCAGAAATGCAGGGATGGACTTCTGTTTATTCTTCCTGGTTCATAACCTCTCCCGGGAGTGTGAGAGAGTTGAAAATGCCCTTAAATATTGAGTTTTACTGAGTTTCAAACCTGAAATGGATTTGCTCAGCAACAGTGATAGAGGCTGACTTGATGCCAAGGCTACCCCCTTAGCCTGGCACGTGGTGCTCACTCGGTAGCTGAGTTCTCCGTCTTGGCCTCAGTCCTCCTTGAACAGAGCATAGCGTCATGCCAGCCTGGATGCCGAGGCAGTTTGAGCCTTGTGCTCATGGTCTGGAAGGCACTATAAACATGGGGAACATGAAAAGATGCTTCTGAATGGTGACCCTACCTACACTGACCTCAACAATTTACCCGCACGCACAGCTTCTGTGCCAACACCACAATGTCAGCTGATCAAAAGCTGCCTGTCAGTTTGAAACTGGGCACCCTGACGCTCCTTAAGGAGAGACCTCGCCACAGCCAGAGCCCCTCCTTGCAGAAAACGTACAAAGTGATCTCCCACCAGCGGGCCCAGGGCATAGAGTCCCCGTTCCTGCACACACTCATAAGTGTAGCAATCCACGTCAAGGGGGTTACGTTTGCTGTTAACAGCGAGCTCCGGGTTGATTGCCAGTGACCTTCCGCAATCAGGCAGCAAGGTCAAGTTAGGATTTGAGCCAATCAGAATGAAGGCCATGGAGACATTGAACACCTTCTTCTCTGCTGACATCAGATCCTCAATGATGCACTTCCGGTCTGGGGTGAAAGCCAGCATACGGTGTTTGGGGAGACTGAGATACCCTTCGTAGGGTCCTGTGGTGGTGCAGGACTGTTGGATCATCATCTGGTGGACTTTGTGATACTCTGGGTACATGACTTTGGGAAGCTGGTTGAAGATCAGCCCTGGGTCATTGACCCCTCTGCGGAAGACATGGATCACCGAGACGTTGCCATGGTGAGCGGCGATGATAGCGTCTGCGGCGGTTAGGCCGCCTCCGATGATCAGAATGGGGTCAGAGTTCAGTCCTGTCTCCCGCTCCTTGAAGGTTCGGTCGAGTTCTGAAGTCGTGTGGTGAACAAACGGAAGATCTTCACCATCAACGCCAAGCCAAGCAGGGCTGTCATACATGCCCGTTGCCAAGACAACCTTCTCTGCGAAGATACGGAAAGCCTTTTCTGAGCCGTCCTCGGATTTGCTGGAACCGATCACCTCAAAGAGGCTTGTGCTGGTGGAGTGCCTGAAGACCCGAGCTTCTGCTGGACTATCTGCGCTCACATTGACCTGGCTTTCTGCACTAGAATCCAGACTAACCCTCCTCACTGAAGTCACAACGGTACCACATGCAAAGTGCTCCTGCAGTCCCTTGACCCTGGCATAGTGCTGGTAATAGCTGGCGATATCGGATGTCATGGCACGGTCATTCCGCAGGCACCTGGAAGTCAATTACAAACACAGTCAGAGACCCTGACGCACGTGTGTGAGAGAGGGAGTGAGAGACAGACAGACAGTACAGCGACCAATGTAGACAAGCCCTACACCCAGACTAACAGGAACATAAGATTATTAAAGGATTGTATACTCTGGAGGCAGGAAACATGTTTCCGCTGATGGGTGAGTGCCGAACCAGAGGACACAGCTTAAAAATACGGTAGACCATTTAGGAAAGAGATGAGGAGAAACTTCTTCACCCAGAGAGTGGTGGCTGTGTGGAATGCTCTGCCCCAGAGGGCAGTGGAGGCCCAGTCTCTGGATTCATTTAAGAAAGATTTGGATAAAGCTCTCAAGGATAGTGGAATCAAGGGTTATGGAGATAAGGCAGGAACAGGATACTGATTAAGGATGATCAGCCATGATCAGATTGAATGGTAGTGCAGGCTCGAAGGGCAGAATGGCCTACTCCTGCACCTATTGTCTATTATCCTTCCTACATCTAAACGGTTTAGTGGTGTCAAAATTTAGAGGTTTCTATGAGAACACCCTGATTCTTGTGAACTGCAGTAAATTAAAGTCCTAACCAATCCTGTCTCTCCTCATACGTCAACCCTATCATCTCAGAAATCGATCTGGTAAATCTTTGTTGCACTCCCTCTACAGCAAGAACATCCTTCCTTAGAGAATGAGGCCAAAACTGTACTCAATAAGCCAGGTGTGGTATCACCAAAGCCCTGCACAATTGAAGCAAGAGATCCCTGCTCCTGTACTCAAATCCTCGCACTCTGAAGGCCAACACACCGTTTACTTTCCCCACTGCCTGCTGTACCTGCATGCTTGCGTACTTTCAGCGACTCGTGCACAAGGACACCCAGGTTTCATTGCATTTCCCCCTTTCCCAATCTATCACCATTCAGGCAGAGAGTTCCAGACCCTAGTTCACCTCCGGGTGAAATTAAGGAACGTTTTCTCATCTCCTTTGAAGCCTTCTCCCAAATACTTTAAATCTGCGCTCTCTCAGTCACTGATGTCTCTGTTAAGCAAAGCCCAGCCAATGATGCCTACATCCCAAGTAAATATCCCATTTTCCATCTTGAAGGAAGAGTAAGCTTGCAGCTTCCCCAGTGCTCAACTGTGAAAAGTATAGACCAGAACGTTGAGACGCACATTAACATACAGGTCGAAGGGACCGTGCTCACGATGGAGTGAGCATGCAGTTATCGCAAATAATCAGAAAGACCAATGGGTTACTGTCCTTTAATCATGAGAGGACTTGAACATTATGAATATAGAAAGCATTGATGAGACCACATCTCAATTATTGTGCCCAGTATTGGTCTCCTTATTGAAGAAAGGATGTAAGCGCATTGGAGGTGGATCAGGTTTATTACATTGACACCCGGAATGAGCAATACCTGAGGCAGTGCAGTGACTCAGTGGTGAGCCTCGGTGCCACGGATCCGGGTTCAATTCAGGTGACTGCCTGTGTGGCGTTTGCACATTCTCCCTGTATCTGCGAGGGTTTCTCCAGTTTCCTCCCACAGTTCAAGGATGTGCAGGTTAGGTGGATTAGCCATGCTAAATTGCCTGAAGTGTCTAAGGATATGTAGGAGTTAATCAGCCATGGGAAATGCAAGATTACAATGAGAATGGGGTGTTGGTCTGGGCAGGGGGTTCTTCAGAGGGTTGGTGTGGACTTGATGGGCCGAATGGTCTGCGTCTACACTGTAGGGGATTCTATGAGCAGATCGGACAGTTTCCACTGGAATTTTAAAGAGTACAGCAAGGCTAGATGGAGATATACAAGATCCTTAACAGGGCTATAATAAAAAGGAGGTTTCCTCTTCAGGGTAAGTCCAAAACTAGGTGGCACTGTTTTAAAATAAGGGCCTGCCTTCAAGGACAGAGATGAGGAAAAATATTTCTCTCAGAGGGCTGAATTTTTATTTTTAAGATTTCGGTGGTTTGATTCTTCTTAGAGAAGGAGAATCAAAAAATTTTGAGGATAGGTGGGAACGTGGAATTTGAACACAAATAGATCAACCATGACTTTAATGAATGGTGCACAGGTTTAAAGGGTCAAGTGGCCTGTTTCTGCTCTTAAGCATTGTGTATGGGGACCTGTGTACAATTAAACATTAACCATGCCCACTATACTCTGAGAAGCACAATCCCTGGTAGAAAATGGTGCTGTTCAAGGCCATTAATCACCAGCCCAGTCTTCTCCATTGGAGTGAGCAGGGAGAATGGGATGGCGGGGAGTTGGGGAGGGGAGGGGTTGTGTGGAACTAAATGAAGAGACCAAACACAGCCCCGCAAGTTGGTGTCAGATGGCTTTTCTATCATTAGCCAGGATTACCTTCGCTTGAGTCTCATCCAGTCCCTGAAGGGAAGGTCAGGAAGCTCCATCCAGTCACCGAGACTGAGGGTGAACATGGATCCCTCGATCGACTGTCAGGGAAAGAGGGCAGAAGAACGGAGGCAACGTTAGTCCTCAACGGCAGCCAGGAGCTTGTTCACACAGTCAGTAAAAGCACTTCAACCTCACCCAGTGTGGAGTCACTGAATACGGCAACATAACTGTTCCACCAGCGGGCAATCACCCTTGAACACAAAACGCACCCTGTCTCCCAGGCGAAAGTGAGGACTGCAGATGCTGGAGATCAGAGTCAAGATTAGAGTGGTGCTGGAAAAGCACAGCAGGTCAGGCAGCATCCGAGGAGCAGGAAAATCAATGTTTCGGGCAAAAGCCCTTCATCAGACATACCGTCTCCCCACCAACACACTGAGTGCAATCCACCTTCGTAAAGCTCTGCATCCTGTCTCCTCCACCCTCACCTCCAACAAGAAATGAAAGCTGTTCTTGAACATCTTTGCAACTAAGGTTAAGATCGGCTGCTCTGTCACTTGCTTTCCTTTCCCCGAGGTCAGAGGTTCAAGCTTTGATTAGATTCTGATTAGATTTGATTCCCTACAGTATGGAAACAGGCCCTTCGGCCCAACAGGTCCACACCGGCCCTCTGAACAGTAACCCACCCAGACCCATTTCCCTCTGACTAGGGCACCTAACACTATGGGCAACTTAACATGGCCAATTTACCTGACCTGCACATCTTTGGACTGTGGGAGGAAACCGGAGCAGCCGAAGGAAACCCATGCAGACATGGGGAGAATGTGCAAACTCCACACAGACAGTCACTCGAGGCTGGAATTGAACCTGGGTCCCTGGCGCTGTGAGGCAGTAGTGTTAACCACTGAGCCACCGTGCCACCCACTTGCCTAAGAGTTTGTTCCTGCTTAAGCCCCAATATCTTTTATGTCATGCCCAAAAATCCGAAACCTGATCCATCTGACTTCAAACACCGACGACTACTTTAAAAACGGGTGGGTCTGCTATTTAATTGTGTGATGAGAGAGTCAGTCACGACTGAATGGTCCTGGATTTGTTATCGAAGACTCCAGAATCCCTGCAGCTGAAGGGAGAAGGGAGGAACAACCAGGTTTAGCACTGCACCTGAGGAGGAAGATTTCCCCAATCCAGTTATCCTAACCTCCCAGTGCTCGGCACCTCTCTCCCGGACTGCAATCTAACCTTGTCCTGCTGATGACTCCTCACTCTGCAACCTCCCAAACCGCTCTCAAGGCTGCAGCACATCCCTGAGTACCATCTATCACTATCCTGATTGGACCAGAATCCGTCTGGGAAACTTTCATTCACATCCCCTGAACCACTTCCTGGTGTCTGTGGAGAACGTCCGGAGCTGAAGGAATAGCAGACGGATTCAGGGTCTGGGTTCCCAGGGCTGCTATTGGAAAAATATTGTGAAAATTGATAGGGTTCAGAAAAGATTTTCACGGATGTTGCCAGGGTTGGAGGAATTGAGCTATAGGGAGAGGCTGAACAGGCTGAGGCTATTTACCCTGGAACATCGAGGGTGACATTTTAGAAGGGCATGGATAGGGTGAATTGTCAAGGTCTTTTCCCCAGGGTAAGGGAGTCCAAAACTAGAGAGCACGGGTTTAAGGTGGGTAGGGGGAAGCAGGAGGTGGGGAAGATATAAAAGCACCCGAGGGGCAACCTTTTCCACACAGAGGGTGGTGCATGTATGGAATAAACTGCTAGAGGAAGTGGTGGAGCTGATACAATTACAGCATTTAAAAGGTATCTGGATGGGTTTATGAACAGGAAGGGTTTAGAGAGATATGGATCAAATGCTGGTAAATGGGACTGGATTAACTTCGGATATCTGGTCGGCATGGATGTGTTGGACCGAAGGGTCTGTTTCCATGTTGTACATCTCAATGACTCTAGACCAGTGATGGCAGATCAGGTTGATCATGTTGGCAAAGAGCCCACTAGAATCCTCCATTTTACCAGAAGACATATGGATGCCAAAATCAAGCAATATTGCTAACCCAGTAAAAACGACACCAAGAGACTATTGAGTGCTGTACGCACTATTGGGCTTCACACTATAATGAGCAAATTGAACTTTTAGAGAATGCGCTCCTGTAGGGTGAAGAAATCTCAAAATAACAAAATATTTTTCAAGAAGGAGTTAAATTTAGATTTTATTGCCACATATACTCAAGTACAGGATACAGGAGTGCAGTGAAAAGTGCACAATGTCACCATACACAGCACCATCTTAGGGACAAAGTACCTAAACTCAATACCTTAGTTACAAAAGTAGGAAAATAAAGGAAATAAGTTCAAAAGTTCAGCACTACAGTGTTCTTTCCACAGTCATAGAAAAATAAAGAAGCAAAGTTAAAATGTCAAATATTACAGTCCTTGCTTAAGCCTTTGGCCTACAGATTAGATTACATTAGATTAGATTACATTACAGTGTGGAAACAGGCCCTTCGGCCCAACAAGTCCACACCGACCCGCCAAAGCGCAACCCACCCATACCCCTACATTTACCCCTTACCTAACACTACGGGCAATTTAGTATGGCCAATTCACCTAACCTGCACATCTTTGGACTGTGGGAGGAAACCGGAGCACCCGGAGGAAACCCACGCAGACACGGGGAGAACATGCAAACTCCACACAGTCAGTCGCCTGAGGCGGGAATTGAACCCGGGTCTCTGGCGCTGTGAGACAGCAGTGCTAACCACTGTGCCACCGTGCCGCCCAGATGCTCCAAGCAGGCCTCTCCCACAGATAGATATAGTTCTTAGGGCTAATGGGATCAAAGATTACGGGATTAAAGTGGGAATTGACGACAGAGTTGAAGGATCAGCCATGAGTGTATTGAATGAGGGCAGGCTCAAAGGGCTGAACGGCCTACTCCTGTTCCTACTTTACACATCTGTGCCTCTCTAGTTCTGTCCTAGATTTGAAAATTCACATTATGGGACAATAAAGCATAATGGGCTACAAGTTACAGAAGGATGAGTTGAAATGCAAAGAAGTGGCTTGTTTCCAGTAACTAATATTCACAAAATTAAATGAAAGTGATTTAAAACAGAAAACAAAAGAACATTTTTCACATTGAGAGATGTGATGGATGGGAAATTCTCTTCAGGTTTTATGGAGCAAGACACAAGCTATGGCAATAATGTCATGATAGGGTTACTCACTCACTAGAGAAAGATGACTGGTGGTGGTTTAACCTGAGGGTCAGCACACCTCAGACAACAGGAGAGGTTGAGGACGAGGTAACTTGATGGTAACCTCAATTGATGCGTGAATTGAATCTATATTGTTGGCATCAGTCTACATTGCAAACCAGCCGTCCAGCTATGTTGAACATACAAATATATAGGGGTGAAGAGAATGAGGATACACTGAAAGGAAATGGGAATAAGCTGAGTAAGCATGATTGGGATCTGTGCTTACACGGAGAGTTAGCTCTGACATGGCCTTTTTCCATGTTGTAATTTATACACAGGGCGTGATAAAATGTTATATCAACACAACTTTATTTTGCTGGTAAAAACACAGGCCTACGGATAGAGAGGTTTGGTAAGCAATATAATTATGAATGGGCTTTATCAGTTGTCTTCCATACTTACATGCCAAGCCCCTCCCAGTGGCCCCTTGCCCAGGACCAGGTGAGGAATGCGATGGTCAGGCTCTCGCCTCCAGGTGAGCACCGATTCCAAGGATACGCCAAAATCGGCATCGGGACGCAGGAGGGAATCGAACAGGACAGCTACGGGATTGTGGGATCGTCCTTCCAGCCCTTCAGACAGGTATTCCAAATCCTACCGAGATCAGGGCAGAACAGAGAGGAATGTAAGGAATATCCACGGACCAACCCATAAACCTCCAAAATCACCAATTCCTTTCGACAGGAAGTCCACCAGATAACTGATATCCCATCTGAGAGTCTCTAACCTTTCCTTCCAGAGTTTTCTCATCACCTTCTTCATTATCAACACTAAACCTAGTGTTATTCTGACGTTTCTCCCCTTGACCCACCTAAGCCTGGATATCTGGATTCAGGTATTCTCCCCCCATCTGTGCAACGAGACAAAGATTCACTGGCCTGTGTTCCTCTTTGAATTCATCCCATCCCATCTCACCCCCCAAATAGAACAGAAAGACAGGAACTCCGCAATGAGTGCTGAAGAGTAATTGTGTTCACCAGTCACAGAGTCATACACAAACAGACCCTTCGGTCCAACCAGTCCATGCCGATCGTAATCCCGAACTAAACCAGTCTCCCCTTCCCGCTCCTGGCCCACAACCTTCCAAATCGTTCCTATTCATGTACTTATCCAAATACCTTTTAAAATGTTGTAACTGTACCTGCACCTACCATCTTCACAGCAAATACATTCCACACACGAGCCACCCTCTGCATAAAAACTTTGCCAAACATAACTATTTGAAAAATCTCTCTCCTCTCACTTTAAAAAATGCCCCTACTCTTGAAATCCGCCATCCTTGGGAAAAGACACCACCATTAACCTTATCTATACGTCTCATGATTTTATAAACCTCTAGAAAGTCACCTCTCAACCTCCTACGCACCAGTGAAGGAAGTCCCAGCCTTTCTTTTGCTAACTCAAACCTTTCATACCCAACAATATCCTGGTAAAGTCTCTTCTGTACCCTCTCCAGCTTAATGAAATCCTTCATCCAACAGGGCAACCAGAACTGGACACACAACACCAGAAGAGGCCTCTCCAATGTTCTGTACAACCTCAACATGACTATACTCAAAGCAATGAAGGCAAGCCTGATGTTGGAACAAATGGTGTTAAATTACCAGCCGACCCAGTAGGCTCAGGTATGAAAGGATTATGCTGACCCCAAACAAAAGCACCTTCTGTTTCTTATCAAACTGAGGAAGAGCTCAATAGAATCTTCTCCAACCACACAGCTTTATGAAAGTGTCATACCATCCTTGGACAGATGATGGGATAACTCTGTGGGTGTGTGCACCATGAGGTCCCAGGTGTCATGTTTGATGAATTAGCAAACCGTGTCAATTGCTCAGGGATGTGATTAAACACCTCAGGCGGAAAGGTGACTTGAACCTGGCCTCCTGGCTCAGAGGAAGGGGTACTACCGTTGTGCCACAAGGGCCCCTCATTGATCTATCATTAATTATATTTTGCAGATAGTTCCAACCTTCTACTACTTGTTTCTATATGAACATGTACAGTCTCTCTGGAGTTCCACTGTGTCGCACTTTTCACCATTGAGAAGGTATCTAACAATTTCCTATACTGAAAACAATTTGCTAATCCCACTTATTAATCTAATGATGTCTCTTTGCAACGTTATGGGGCATTCAATACTCCCAATGTGTGGGTCACTGAGAAATTTGGATGCAAGACTTTCAATCCCATCATCTAGTTCTTCAACACCCTGAATGAAGAGTTGAGGCCACAACTTAGATCCCTCAGGACTCCACGAGTCACATTCTGTCCATCTGTCATGATTTGGAGATGCCGGTGTTGGACTGGGGTGTACAAAGTTAAAAAATCATACAACACCAGGTTATAGTCCAACTGGTTTAATTGGAAGCACACTAGCTTTCGGAGCGATGGTCCTTCAACAGGTGATCACCTGATGAAGGAGCGTCGCTCCGAAAGCTAGTGTGCTTCCAATTAAACCAGTTGGACTATAACCTGGTGTTGTGTGATTTTTAACTCTGTCCATCTGTGTATCAACCCATCACGTGAAATCTAATTCTGGAGACGTCAAGTTCAAAACACAGTCAAAAAAGAAGAACAAGACTGAGAGATTTGCTGACATTTGCTCCACAGTTCTGTGAAATGTTACCTGTTCAATGATGGAGATACCCAGATTCTGCTCCAATTTTCGTTGAAGAATGGGATTGGGATGGATTGAGGATTCTTTGAAGTAAGGCCGATATCCAGACAAGAGGTAGGAGAGACAAATGGCAGAGGGTCCATTCCCTGGTTCAAAACAGCAGATTAACAGTTGTGAACTCACTTTGTATGATCCACACGAGACAACAGATTAAGATTGTGGCTTGCTTGTCCACTCCATTGATTGAAGACCGGGAGGCGAAACAAGTTTCAAAACTTCCAAAGCAAAAAACTCTTTTCAGTGACACCATATAATGACAGGTTAACAGCAATGTGGGCTTGTGCAGAGATTTTGTGTTTTAATCACACCAAACAATTCATTTAGGTGGTGGCGGTGGTTGCATAGCGCTAATGCTTTTGAACTAGTAGTCCAGAGACCCAGACTAATACCCTGAGTTCACAGGTTCAAAACTCACCTTGGCAGATGGAATTTAAATTCAATTTTATAAATACAAATAAACAGCTGGAACAATGGGGCTGTTGTCAATTGTTGCAAAAACTATCTGGGAAGGAAATCTGCCATCCCTACCTGGTCTGATTTACATGTGACTTCAGACCCACAACAGTATGGTTGCCTCTCAACTGCTCCCTGGCAATTAGGGCTGGGACAATGATGCTGACATCCCATGAACAAAGAAAACTTGATTCGAAACCACATTGTACATTGGTTCCATTACCAGCAGAAGCAGGAATCGAGGAGACGCGTAGCAATGAAAAGCTCCAGCTGGTCAGACTCCATGGCAGGAAGCCGAGGGAACATACATCTGATCGACCTTTTGACAGTCAAACAGACATCCAGTTTATCAGCTCAAAGCCAGCAGGAGGGATGAGGAGAGTAAGGCAGATGTTGGGGTGCATGAGGGAGATTTTGGGGTGCAAAAGGGAGAGTGATGGCAGTGAAGGAAGAGGCTGAGATGGGTAGGAAGGCATAGGGAGGTTTATGGGGGTGTGGCTTCAAGAACTAATTTTGTCCTTTTTTTTAAAAATGAAGAAAGGTTGAGGCAGAGGTACTGAGCAACCTGCTCAAAGCCAATAAAGTAAAAAACTCTGGGCTTTATTTTAAAGTTGGAGCAATAGAAGCAGCCTGAAAGGGTGGGGTCAAGCTCCCACAGAAGCAGGATTTTAGTTTTAACTTTCAGCAGTTGCTCGGGTCTTAAAACTGGACGTGGAAGCTCCTATTCCTCTGTCTGTTCCAGCTAAAAGCTGGGGCCTTTTGTTGCTGCTCAAACTGCATGTGAGACAATCTATTTTACTGAATTTGCCTTTGCCAAGGGTGTAGTCATGCAATGTTGCTATATTGGAACAGTTAATTAGTAGTAGTTAATAAATATTTTGGTAAGCCAAACTTTTTTTTAATTTTGTTTTTGTTTTTCTACGTTTTAACTGAAGTGCAAAAATAAAGTGCGTTCTGCTTAAAGTTGAGTAGTTTGACTGATCAATTTGCATCTGGAGTGTAACACCTACACATTTAAAACAAGAAAAAAAGGGAGGGTCTAGGTTGTCTCCTTAGAGGTTTGATCTGGTCCATAACAAAGTAAATTGGTGTGGAAATGATGTTCTATGAGTCACTCAGCATTGGGATGAAGGCCCCACTGGCACGGCCGACATTTATCATCCATAAGACCATCAGTCTTAGGGGCCAAAGTAGACCACTCAACCCATTAAAACTGATCTACTATTTGATGAGTTTGTGGCTCATCTGATAATCCTGAGCACCACTTTTCTGTCTTCCCCCCAATACCTATTGATTCACGTACTGATTAAAAATGTCAATCTCAGCATCGAATACTGTCTTTCCGTTAACCTGCCCACGTAGTTTGCTGGACAATTGGAATCGTACAACAATTTTCATTCACATATAGAGCCTTTAGTATGTAAAATGATGCAGGGCACTTTATAGGAGTGTAATTAAAACATAACACATAAGGTACTCAAATCATTGAAGTTGGCAGAACACGTGGAGAGAAAAAGAGAGAGAAATTAATAAATCTAACAATGTTCTCAGCTTTATTAATGGGGCACAGAGTACAAGAGCAAGAAAGGGATACTGAACTTGTTCAAGACATTTGTTTGACCTCAGCGGAAGTATGGTGTACAGTTATGGATGCCACATTATATTGAACGCATTGGAGACAGTGCCAACGTTATTTACAAGAATGGATCCAGTATGAGACTCTTCTGTTTAGAGTCATACAGCACAGAAACAGAACCTACAATCCATGTTGGACGTAATTCCAAAAACTTAACTAGTCCCACCTGACTGCACTGGGCCCATGTCCGTCTCATTAATGTACTTATCGAAAATTGACTTTTCAACATTGTAACTGTATGCACATCCATCACTTCATTGCACACACGAACCACTCGGTGTTAAAAAAAAATGGCCTCACATCTTTTCTTAAGTCCTTCTCCTCTCACTTTAAAAATATGCCGCTAGTCTTGAAATTCCCCACCCTAGGGAAAAGACGCCGGTCATTCATATATATCGATAACCCTCAAGATCTTGTAAACCTCTATAAAGGTCACCCCTCAACCCCCTAGATTGCAGTGAAATGTCCCAATTTATCCAGCCTCTCCTTATAATTCACACCCTCCATTACCGGCAACATCCTGATAAAGCTCTTCTGAACCCTCTCTAGGTTAACAATATCCCTCCTATAACAGGGTGACCAGAACCGGACACAGTCTCCAGAACAGCCTCACCAACCTCAACATATGTAAGATGATTGAAAAAGTTAGGAAGGAAAGGTCGATAAGGGGAGATTTAGTCGAGGTTTTCAACATTATAAGTGGACTGTGTAGAGTAGATTGGGTGAAATTGTTTCTGCTCATAAAAGAAACGAGAACGAGAGGGCATAGATATAAAGTGATGTGCAAATGATGCAATGGTAATATGAAAGAAAATGTTCACTCAGCATGCAGTTAGGGTTTGGAGTGCCCTGTAAGGAGGAAGGCTCAGTTGAGACACTCCAGGAGGCATTGGATGGTTTCGACATAATGGTGTGCAGGAATATGAGGAAAAAGGCAGGAGATTGGCACTAGGTAACACAGGCAGACTAGATGATGGGCTGAATGACCTCTTTCTTACATAATATTGTTTTGATTCTGAAAACCAAAACAAAAGGGGTAGGGTGGGAAACTGGAGGCTGCCATCGTCATCCCAGGAGGCTATTCCACCACGGGGATCATTGTTTCAGAGTTTGAACCTATCCACACAACTAACCATCTTCGTCATGGGCAGGGGAGTGGGAGTGTGGGTGGGGCCTGTGATCTCACTAGGTCAGGCTCGGCCATACTGTTGCTGGTTCTGGCCAGTTCACTCTGGGCAAGAGACCCCTTTCCCAATTGCGGCTGCTCGACTACGTTGACTGCGGACAGGTCTTGAGCCGTTTTTTAAAAAAATGTTATCAGGCTCCACTGGAATAAGAGATAGCATTACTGAGGGAAAGTGGGGTTGCTGAGCAACTGCAAACACACCAGATAAATCTTTGTGATGAGAAAGGCCGGAGTTGTTGAACAGGTTCCAGGACCATCAATGTTTAACATGTCAATAATTACTGGTACACTCTGTCTCCTCAGAGTCATTTTATATTTAACCCTTTAGGAGCAAGCTTCCCAGGAAAGTTCCAGAACTCAAACCTCAAAAGTGTTTGACCCATCATGTCGTCACTGCCCCTCCAAAGCGCATCCTGCCCAAACCCAGCCCTCTATCCTATCCCCGTAACCGCACCGTCAACCCATGGCTGACTCATCTACATTGCACATCCCTGGACACTGTGGGCAATCCATCTAACCTGCACATCTCTGGACTACCGGAGGAAACTGGAGCACGCGGAGGTAACCCACACAGACACATGGAGAATGTGCAAACCCCACACAACCAGTCACCCGATGGTGGAATCGAACCCAAGTCCGTGGTGCTGTGAGGCAGCAGTGCTGACTGCTGATGCAACATGCATTTCAAGAAAACCTTAGAATCATTTAGGAAACAAGTGAGCTTCTCAGGGAAAGTTACTTCTTGAGCTAAATATTTGGGTGCTTGTCTGTTTCTCTGTCTGACACACACCTGAGTGGTCCTGTTCTCTCATGGTGCTGTCCACTTATCAGACACTCATGCTGGACTGCTCATTAGGCAGTTAATTGTGGTGCCAAATTGAAAATTTTTCTGATTCATACAAGGCTGCCCATACTAATTATAACTGCATAAGTATTCCTCAGTCCCAGTGATGTGGCTCTCCTAGAGATAGAAAAGTGGAAAATTTTAGCTTGGACAGGCTGTGTCCTTTTACGTCACTCTGCACGAAACTTGCATCTTAGTCTCATTTCTCCTGGTTTCTCCCGAACCTATTAATTATCCAGAACCTTTTTCCAAATGTAACATCAATCACTATTTGTGGTGAACTGCTCGACATTCAGCTTTCTGACTGATGTTTCTTGTTTAATCTCCAGCTCTTGCTCTCCACTTTTTGGAAACCGCTCGTTTAAGTCTCTTGCCCTTTGAGAAAGCTTTCTGTCATCTTGTCTTAATGTGTCTGTTCGTGATTCAGTGCCTAATCTTGCTTCGTAACATTGGTGTGCAGGATCTTGGGACTTCCCTATGTTAAAGGCACCATAGAACATAGAACATAGAAGAATACAGCGCAGTACAGGCCCTTCGGCCCTCGATGTTGCGCCGATCCAAGCCCACCTGACCTACACTAGCCCACTATCCTCCATATGCCTATCCAATGCCCGCTTAAATGCCCATAATGAGGGAGAGTCCACCACTGCTACTGGCAGGGCATTCCATGAACTCACGACTCGCTGAGTAAAGAACCTACCCCTAACATCTGTCCTATACCTACCCCCCCTTAATTTAAAGCTATGCACCATGTTTTGGCTTCCTTATTTAGACACTACCCTGTTTCCTGGGCAGTGTAGCAGTGGTGTGTGGGTGCAAGGCGGGTTAACTCTGTATCTAGGGCAGTGGAGGAACATTTAGCTTCACAGTTCCTTGGAGGTGGAGTCGCATGTAGACAGGATAGTGAAGAAGCTATTTGGTACACTTACTATGATTGGACAGTGCATTGAGTATAGGAGTTGGGATGTCATGTTGCTTCTGTACTGGATACTGGCAAGGTCACTTTTGGAATAAGCATTCAATTCTGGTCTCCCTGCTATGTTACAAAACTTGAAAAGGTTTCAGGAAACATTTACAGGATGTTGCCAGGGTTCAAGCTATAGGGAGAGGCTAATTAGGCTGGGGCTACTTTCCCTACAGCATCAGAGGCTGAGGAATGGCCTTATAGAGGTATACAAAATCGTGAGGGACATGGATAGGGTAAATAGACAAGATCTTTGCACAGGGTAGGGATGTTTAAACCGAGAGGGCATACATTTAAGTGGACAGGGGAAAGATATAAAAGGGATCTAAAGGGCAACCTATTCATGCAGAGGGCAGTGTCTTTATGGAATGAGCTGCCAAAGGATGTGGTGGAGGCTGGTACAATTAGAGCATTTAAAAGGCATCAGGATGGGTATATGATTAGGAAGGGTTGAGAGGGATATGGGCCAATTGGGATTTGGGATATCTGATCGGTATGGACGAGTCGGACCGAAGGGTTTAATTCCATGCTGTACAGCTCTACGACTCTATAACTGCACGTGACACTGATCTGGAGAGTGAAAAACTGCATCTCCCTGGTTATAGAGTGACAGTGTCAGAGATATACAACATGGAAACAGACCCTTCAGTCCAACCCATCCATGCCGACCAGATACCCCAACCTAATCTAGTCCCATTTGCTAGCACCCAACCTATATCCCTCTAAACCATTCCAATTCATATACCCATCCAGAAGCCTTTTAAATGTTACAATTGTACCAGCCTGTACCACTTCCTCCGGCAGCTCATTCCATACACGCACCACCCTCTGCATGAAAAAGTTGCCCCTTAGGTCTCTTTTATATCTTTCCCTTCTCACCTTAAACCTATGCCCTCTAGTTCTGGACTCCCACCCCATGCCCATCATAATTTTATAAACCTCTGAAAGGTCACCCTCAGCCTCTGGTGCTCCAGGAAAAACAGCCCCAGTCTCTTCAGCCTCTCCCTATAGTCAAAATCTTCCAACCCTGGCAACATCCTTGTAAATCTTTTCTGAATTCTTTCAAGTTTCACAACATCCTTCCGATAGGAAGGAG
The DNA here is from genome assembly GCF_037043375.1 of Chiloscyllium plagiosum. NCBI lineage: Eukaryota > Metazoa > Chordata > Chondrichthyes > Orectolobiformes > Hemiscylliidae > Chiloscyllium > Chiloscyllium plagiosum. Next base: position 76,866,836 of record NW_028270155.1, read on the forward strand.
ACCAAAATTGCACGCAATATTCCAGAAGTGGCCTAACCAACATCCTGTACAGCCGCAACATGACTTCCCAACTCCTGTACTCAATACTCTGACCAATAAAGGAAAGAATACCAAACACCTTCTTCACTATCCTATCTACCTGCGACTCTACTTTCAAGGATCTATGAACCTGCACTCCAAGGTCTCTTTGTTCAGCAACACTCCCTAGGACCTTACCATGAAGTGTATAAGTCCTGCTAAGATTTGCTTTCCCAAAATGCAGCACCTCGCATTTATTTGAATTAAACTCCATCTGCCACTTCTCAGCCCATTGGCCCATCTGATCAAGATCCCATTGTAATCTGATGTAACTGTCTTCACAGTCCACTACACCTCCAATTTTGGTGTCATCTGCAAACTTACTAACTGTACCTCTTATGCTCACATCCAAATCAAATATGATGAAATGTAGTGGACCTAGCACCGATCTTTGTGGCACTCCATTGGTCACAGGCCTCCAGTCTGAAAAACAACCCTCCACCACCACCCTCTATCTTCTACCTTTGAGCCAGTTCTGTATCCAAATGGCTAGTTCTCCCTGTATTCCATGAGATCTAACCTTGCTAACCAGTCTCCCATGTGAAACCTTGTCGAACGCCTTACTGAAGTCCATATAGATCACGTCCTATACTCTGCCCTCATCAATCGTCTTTGTTACTTCTTCAAAAAACCCAATCAAGTTTGTGAGACATGATTTCCCACTCACAAATCCATGCTGACTATCCCTAATCAGTCCTTGCCTTTCCAGATACATGTACATCCTGTCCCTCAGGATTCCCTCCAACAACCTGCTCACCACCGACGTCAGTTTCATTGGTCTATAGTCCCCTGGCTTGTCCTTACCACCTTTCTTAAATGGTGGCACCATGTTAGCCAACCTCCAGTCTTCCAGCACCTCACCTGTGACTATCGATGATACAGATATCTCAGCAAGGGCCCCAGCAATCACTTCTCTAGCTTCCCACAAAGTTCTAGGGTACACCTGATCAGGTCCTGGGGATTTATCCACCTTTATGCATTTCAAGACACTTAGCACTTCTTCCTCTGTAATATTGATATTTTTCAAGGCGTCACCATCTATTTCCCTCCATTCTATATCTTCCATGACTTTCTCCACAGTAAACACTGATGCAAAATAATCATTTAGTATCTCCCTCGTCTCCTACAGCTCCACACAAAGGCTGCCTTGCTGACCTTTGAGGGGCCCCGATCCCTCCCTAGTTACCCTTTTGTCCTTCATGTATTTGTAAAAACCTTCTGGATTCTCCTTAACCCTATTTGCCAATGAGTAAAAAAAGACTATGGACTGAATGTCCTTTACTCATCTCAGTGTGATTTGGAGCAATAGATTGCCAGCGCCAGAAATGATGCCAAATCCAAATATATCAGCAAAGCATTAAGATGCAACATTTAAAATATCACTTTTCAAATGGCACACCTAGAGGAAGCAGGGTCACGTACAGCTTGCTTTTACACTGCATATTTGAGGCCTAGTCTCTTCAGTCAGCCACACTCCCAGAAACTTTCTGTCCAACTAGAACTGGTTGGGCGTTTTAGTGACTGGGAAGTCTGAACATTCTTTAGGACTTGGCAAAGACAAACACCTGGTAAGACAGTAGCAGAGAGAACAAAGTGTAGAAGCAGAGCTTATGGGCTAGTCAGAGTTGTCGGTTTTAAAAGTTTAAAGATTTTCCAAAGTCAGGGAGTGACAGGCTGGTAGCTAAGAGGAGAAAGTGAGGTCTGCAGATGCTGGAGATCAGAGCTGAAAATGTGTTGCTGGAGAAGCGCAGCAGGTCAGGCAGCATCCAGGGAACAGGAGAATCGACGTTTCGGGCATAAGCCTGAAGAAGGGCTTATGACCGAAATGTCGATTCTCCTGCTCCTTGGATGCTGCCTGACCTGCTGCGCTTCTCCAGCAACACATTTTCAGCTCTGGTAGCTAAGAGACCCTGAGAAAAAGGGGAGAGAGGCAGACAAAGAGAGTCAGAGAGCGCGGGAGAGAGAGTCAGGATAATTGAAAAATTTTGACACTGACACTGAGTGTGCCGGGAGAGATGGGAAAATGGAGAGTCGGATTGACAAGGAGATTGGAAGCTGAACGTACCGATTACAACGACAGGGATTGGACTGATTCCCGGTGACGAGGATGATCCAGTTTCCTCCATTGTCTTCCCAAGTTCAGGCACACATGCACAGTCACCGTTCTTTCCGGTAAAGCTTGCTGTCTGCTTGCAACAACAGGAACGGTAGAGGTTAAGTGTCACCAGCAGGATACTATGAATAAAATGCCTGCTGGGTTATCTCCTCATTGTGCCCAGCACCTGAACAGATCCCACACCGTGCCCAGTGCCTGACAGACCCCACACTGTGTCCAGCGCCTGAACGGACCCCACACCGTGCCCAGCACCTGAACGGACCCCACACCGTGTCCAGCGCCTGAACGGACCCCACACCATGCCCAATGCCTGAACGGACCCACACCGTGCTCAGTGCCTGATGGACTCCTTACTGTATCCAGTGTCTGATTAAATCCGCATTGTGCCCAGTGTCCAATTAACCCTGTTACAAGGGTCAGGATGTCCAAAGTAATTGGCTCAGTCGGGATTTTAAATTGAAGTTTGCTGATTCAATAGTTTGCGCTTTCCGAGATCAGCAAGGTTCTGACTAAATGGGATCATAGAGCATAGGGAGGTTGAGAGTGGAAGGGGACGGAGAGTGACATGTGCCTGTCTGGATTCAGTGACCATTCTGTTTGGAGATACCACACACTTTAGTTTCTATTAAACATACTTTTCCATGGAATCCCTACACAGGGTGGTATCAGGCCATTCGGCCCATCAAGTCCATGCCAACTCTCCAAAGAGCATTCCATTGTGACCCACTTCCCTTCCCTGTCCCTGTAACCCTGCACTTCCCATGGCTAGCCCACCTAGCCTGCACATCCCTGGACACTATGGGGCAATTTAGCATTGCCAGTCACCTAACCCACATATCTTCGGACTGTGGCAGGAAATCTATATAGATATGGGGAGAATGTACAAAACTCCGCACAGTCAATTGCCTGAGGGTGTAATCAAACCTGCGTCCAAGGTGCTGTGAGGTAGCAGTGCTAACCACTAAGCCATTTTTCCTTGTTTTCTTTCCCCACTTTTTAAAATTGAAATGCTATTTAACACCTTGTTAATTAAAATAAGTCTACTTGCACTTTCCAGTAAGAAATTTTTCTGCTGTATCATTACAAACATAGACAATTGATAAACTCCTATGGGATCTAGGTTCTGGGACCTATGACGTTCTGAAAGAATGTTTTGGTGTCGTTTCTGCTCTTTTGCATTCAGAAAATATTAGTTTCGTGCAATTTGATGCGCCATTTCTCAAAACTTATGGTGAAACCCATTTACAATTCATGCTGAGTCAGTAGCTCATTTAATTTAGTTCTGAAGAGCTGTAAAATGTAAACAAGAGAACTAAGGAAATGGGAGGCTGCCTGTCCCATAATCCCTCCACCCCATCACTGTTTGGGACCCAACCTCCTGAAGATAAATCTGACAAGTATTTCCCGATCTTCAAAAAGTAATTAAGTAAAATTCTAAGACTTATCCATCGTCACATCATTCCATCCTCGCCTATTGCCTATCAGTTAATGACTTTATCCCACCAGCAGATGGGCAGGCCATTGTTATATAAACCCTTAATCCCCCCAGTCCATGTTTGAGTCCCAACTAGACAGTTATCTTGCTGCTTTTTTGAGAGTGTTAATGCATTTGTTGAGATGCTTTTGCACAAAAAGAGGGTGAGTGATCTATCGTGCAATTGTGTAACTGAACCCGATAAGCACTGACTCTGCAGAATCAACACAGGAAGTGACACGAGCACATGTTACATCACACACCCGACACTACTTGAGCAGATTACTATTAGAAAGGCTGGCAGGCAGTTTGTGTACATTGTAAATAACTCCGATTCAGATCAAACTTTATTAATCACACCCTGGCTTTCTCCAACCCAATAATTCCATACTGGAAAATTCCAGCCTGGAAAACTCTATCCATTCTGGACAGCATCATCCCAGTCAACTCCAACCAAGAAAACTCCATTCTATATGGTTTCATACTAGATGGCTATCATAAAAAAAAACTCTATCTTGGATAAGTCTGTTCAGGTTAGCTCTTCCCAAGTAAATCCACCCCAGTTTTGTCCAGTGGGATAACTCGACACTGAATAGCTCCATCCTTGAGAACTCCACATGATTCAATAGTTCACTGCTCTTGACCTGTTGCTATGGCTCATGGCTTATAATGGAGCCTTTATCACCCTCAGAAAATTCTAAAGCACCCTGCAAAACCATCATTCTCGAGATACCTGGGCCAAAGAGCTGAGGAATGACAAATGGAGTTTAATCCAAATGAATTCAAGGTGTTGCATTTTGGTAAGGCAAAGCACAGTAAGACTTACACAGTTATTGGCAGGGCTCTGGTCAGTGCTATCAAACAGAGACCTTGGGGTTCACATACACACTTCCTTGATAATGGTGCTGCAGATAGACAGTGTGGTGAAGGAGGTGTTTGGCGCGTTTGCCTTCATTGCTCAGAGCATTAAATACAGGAGCTAAGACGCTTTGGAATTGCCCAACCCCTCGAAATATCCCTCAGGACTTTTTTGTCAGGTTAATGACCTTAAAAGCACATTGTTATGGATACAAGTTGACACTAATATCAAGAGAGCAGCTTTGGATTCTGTCCACAAAACTCACTGGATGTGGAGTGTCTTTGGATTTCACGTCTTCAAAAGCCATTGGATGCACTAACTTTAAAGGCAGAAGTGGATGGATGCTTGATTACCAAAGGGATGAAAATCGTCGGGGATATGTAGGAATGCAGGATTGAGTTTAAAATCAGATCAGGTATCATCTTATTAAACAGTGTAGCAGGCCCGAAGAACCATATGGCCTCCTCTTGTTCCTTATTTGTATGTTTACAACTGAAAAGGCTGGCTGAAGTGTTCAGACTGCCTACCTGTTTGTCTGGTGGCTGACCTCTAGACAGCCCTGATGAAGGGCTTTTGCCCAAAACGTCGATTTTCCTGCTTGCTCCTCGGATGCTGCCTGACCTGCTGTGCTTTTCCTGCACCACTCTAATCTAAACTCTGGTTTCCAGCATCTGCAGTCCGCACTTTTGCCTCTAGACAGACAGGCAGGCAGTCGGTGGGAGGAGAGCTGTGGAGAAAATGGGAGCTCCAGTGAGTTTGGTGGAGGGATTAGGGTGAGAAAAGAGGGGGATAGCTGAGAGAAAGGTTCAAGGTCAGGGGATGTAAGCACTGTCTCTTGTCCTGACCAATGGGAGTGTGCACAACAGTAGGAGAACCTGCCTTTGGCAGGCAGAGCCTGGGATCTCAGATCTGTAGCCAAGCAGCCATCGGTGTAAAGACTCTCCTGAAAACACTGCTGCCCCAACTGTTAATGACATGAAAATTGGTGGAGCGATGGATATTGAGGAAGGATATTAAAGGATGCAGCAGGAAATGGATCAGCTGGAAAGTTGGGCAGAGACATGGCAGATAGAGTTTAATCCGGACAAGTGTGAGGTGATGCATTTTGGGAGGTCAAATGCAAGAGGAAAGTATACTGTAAATCTCTTGGCACTGAGAAGCATTGGTATACAGAGGGATCTTGTGATGCACATCCCAAAGGTGGCAACACAAGAGGTTAAGGTTGTAAAGAAGGTGTACAGCATGTTTTTCTTCATTAGTCAGGGCACGGAGTATAAAAATTGGCAAGTCATGTTGCAACTGTATAAGACTTTGGTCAGGGCACATTTGGAGTACTATGTACAGTTCTGGTCACCACATTATAGGAAGGTATGGAGGCTTTGGAGAGGGTGCAGAAGAAAGTCACGGGATGTTGCCTGGTTTGGAGTGTGTTAAATGTAAAGAAGAGTCATAGAGTCATAGAGATGTACAGCATGGAAACAGACCGTTCAGTCCAATTCATCCATACCAACCAGATATCCCAACCCAATCTAGTCCCACCCGGCCCATATCCCTCCAAACCCTTCCTATTCATATACCCATTCAAATGCCTTTTAAATGTTCCAATTGTACCAGCCTCCACCACTTCTTCTGGCAGCTCATTCCATACACGTACCACCCTCTTTGTGAAAACGTTGCCCTTAGGTCTCTTTTATATCTTTCCCCTCTCTCCCTAAACCTATGCCCTCTAGTTCTGAACTCCCCAACCCCAGGGAAAAGACTTTGTCTATTTAGCCTATCCATGCCCCTCATCATTTTGTAGACCTCTATAAAGTCACTCATCAGCCATCAGTCACTCCATGCTCCATGGAAAACAGCCCCAGCCTGTTCAGCCTCTCTCTATAGCTCAAATCCTCCAGCCCTGGCAACTTCTTTGTAAGTCTTTTCTGAACCCTTTCACGTTTCACAACATCTTTCCAATAGGAAGAAGACCAGAATTGCACACAATATTCCAACAGTGGCCTAACCAATGTCCTGTACAGCCGCAACATGTCCTCACAACTCCTGTACTCAATACTCTGACTAATAAAGGAAAGCATACCAAATGCTTTCTTCACTATCCTATCTACCTGCAACTCCACTTTCAAGGAGCTATGAACCTGCACTCCAAGGTCTCTTTGTTCAGCAACATTCCCTAGGACCTTACCATTAAGTGTATAGGTCCTGCTAAGATTTGCTTTCCCAAAATGCAACACCTCGCATTTGTCTAAATTAAACTCCATCGGCCACTTCTCAGACCATTGGCCCATCTGGTCCAGATCCTGTTGTAATCTGAGGTAACCTTCTTCACTGTCCACTACACCTCCAATTTTGGTGTCGTCTGCAAACTTACAAACTATACCTTTTATGCTCACATCCAAATCATTTATACAAACGGTGAAATGTAGTGGGCCTTGTGGCACTCCACTGGTCACAGGCCTCCAGTCTGAAAAACAACTCTCCACCACTACCCTCTGTCTTCTGCCTTTGAGCCAGTTCTGTATCCAAATGGCTAGTTCTCCCTTTATTCCAGAGATCTAATCTTGCTAATCAGTCTCCCATGGGGAAACTTGTCGAATGCCTTACTGAAGTCCATATAGATTACATCAATCACTCTGCCCTCATCAATCCTCTTTGTTAGTTCTTCAAAAAACTCAATCAAGTTTGTGAGACATGATTTCCCATGCACAAAGCCATGTTGACTATCCCAAATCAGTCCTTGCCTTTCCAAATACATGTACATCTTGTCCCTCAGGATTCCCTCCAACAACTTTCCACCACCGACGTCAGGTTCACCGGTCTATAGTTCTTTGGCTTGTCCTTACTACCCTTCTTAAACAGTGGCACTATGTTAGCCAATCTCTCGTCTTCCGGCACCTCACCTGTGACTATCGATGATACAAATATCTCAGCAAGAATCCCAGCAATCACTTCTCTAGCTTTCCACAGAGTTCTAGGGTACACCTGATCAGGTCCTGGGGATTTATCCACCTTTATGCATTTCAAGACATCCAGCACTTCCTCCTCTGTAATATGGATATTTTTCAAGGTGTCACCATCTATTTCCCAAAGTCTATATCTTCCATATCCTTTTCCACAGTAAATACTGATGCAAAATATTCATTTAGTATCTCCCCCATTTTCTGTGGCTCCACACAAAGGCCGCCTTGCTGATCTTTGAGGGGCCCTATTCTCTCCCTAGTTACCCTTTTGTCCTTAATATGTTTGTAAAAACCCTTTGGATTCTCGTTAATTCTATTTGCCAAAGCTATCTTATGTCCCCTTTTTGCCCTCCTGATTTTCCTCTTAAGTATACTCCTACTGCCTTTATACTTTAAGGATTCACTCGATCTATCCTGTCTATACCTGACATATACTTCCTTCTTTTTCTTAACCAAACCCTCAATTTCTTTAGTCATCCAACATTCCGTATACCTACCACAGAAATATAATTTCTCTGGATTCTTGTTATTTCATTTCTGAAGGCTTCCCATTTTCCAGCCTTTACCTGCGAACATCTGCCCCCAATTAGCTTTTGAAAGTTCTTGCCTAATACCATCAAAATTGGCCTTTCTCCAATTTAAAACTTCAACGTTTAGATCTGGTCTATCCTTTTCCATCACTATTTTAAATCTAATAGAATTATGGTCGCTGGCCCTAAAGTGCTCCACCACTGCAACCTGATAGAAGTATATGATTTGGATGTGAACATAAGAGGTATTGTTAGTAAGTTTGTAGATGACACCAAAATTGGAAGTGCAGTGGACAGCGAAGAAGGTTACCTCAGACTACGATGGGATCTTCATCAGATGGGCCAATGGTCTGAGGAGTGGCAGATGGAGTTCAATTTAGATAAATGTGAGGTGTTGCATTTTGGAAAAGCAAATCTTAGCAGGACTTATACACTTAATGGTAAGGTCCTAGGGAGTGTTGCTGAACAAAGAGACCTTGGAGTGCAGATTGATAGCTCCTTGAAAGTGGAGTCGCAGGTAGATAGGATAGTGAAGAAGGTGAAAGCTTAATGGAGAAATGCATTTTTGCCCAGGTGATAGGTGCTTGGAACATGCTGCCTGGGGAGGTTGTAAAACCAGATACAGTAGTAACATTTCAGAGGCATGTAGACAGGTATGCTTTCCTTTATTGGTCAGAGTATTGAGTACTGGAATTGGGAGATCATTTGAGGCTGTACAGGAGATTGGTTAGGCCACTTTTGGAATATTGCGTGCAATTCTCATCTCCTTCCGACTGGAAGAATGTTGCTAAACTTGAAAGTGTTCAGAAAAGATTTACGAGGATGTTACCAGGGTTGGAGGATTTGAGCTATTGGGAGAGGTTGAAGAGGCTGGAGCTGTTTTCCCTGGAGCACCGGAGGCTGAGGGGTGAGGCTGGAGGTTTATAAAATCATGAGGGACATGCATAAGGTAAAAAGGCAAGGTCCTTTCCCTGAGGTGGGGGAGTCCAGAACTAGAAGGCTGAGGTTTAGGGTGAGAGGGGAAAGATAAAGAAGAGTCCTCAGGAGCAAATATTTCACGCAGAGGGTGGTACGTGTATGGAATGAGCTACCAGGGGAAGTGGTGGAGACTAGTACAATTGCAACATTTAAGAGGCATCTGGATGGATAGATGAATAGGAAGGGTTGAGGGATATGGGGTGGGTGCTGGCAGGTGGGGCTAGATTGGGTTGGGATATCTGGTCGCATGGGCATGTTGGACTGAAGGGTCTGTTTCCGTGCTGTACATCTCTAGGACTCTGTATGAAAATTATGAAGAGTCTAGGGTGGACAGTCAGAGTGTCTTTCCCAGGCTGGAAATATCAAATACAATGGGTTATACACAGGTTCAAGTTGAGAAGGGGATAGGTTAATGGAGAGATGCATTTTTGCCCAGAGGGTGATAGGTGCCTGGAATATGCTGCCAGGGGAGGTTGTAAAACCAGATACATTCGTAACATTTAAGAGGCATGTAGACAGACAAACGTGAGCAGGCAGGGAACAAAGGAACCAAGCATGTGCAGGCAAATCGGATTAGTTTCGAATAGCATCGTCGTCAGCACATACATGGTGGGTCAAAGGGCTTGTTCCTGTACTTAATCAGCATCTTGTCTCTCATGTGGCATGAAGGCCTGATTAATTGTAAATTGCCAGAAAGGTGTTGAGTTTGAATTTGAGAGGTTAAATTATTCTTTTTAGCTCCTCCCTGACATCATTCATATAAGATGGTAAAGTGAAGGAATTCAGTGTTGAGACCAATATTGGCCTACTCCTTCCAACCACCTCCCTCTCTCTGCAGCAATCACTTACAAGAGGTAAAACAGAGAGAGGAAAACAATGTAAGCTAGCACTTTGTTTACCAGGATACCTTCTGAGCTAAGCAGGGATTGAGCTGGGACATCCCTGGTTCCCAGGTGGATTAGTATAGGACTGCATGTCCAACACAAGCTGAAATTCACCATATTCCTCACCCCCTCACAGGGGCTGAGACTGTAGAAAACAGGCACAACCATATGATTTAAGTGCGGAAATAGGCCATTCAGTCCTTTCAGCCAGGTTTGCGATCCAATAAAGTGATGGCTGATCGGTCTCAGAATGCCACATTCTCTTTGGTCCCCAATAGCCTTTAACCCCAGGCCCAGCAAGAATCAACCAACTGAATCCTTAAACACACACAAAAATGGTTCAAACACTTCAATGACCCTGTCTCCATTGCCTTCTGAGGCACAGAGCTCCATAATCGCACATTTCATTGTATGCCCTTTCACAAGGGGTGGCATGGTGGCTTACTGGTTATCACTGCTGTCTCACAGTAGCTGGGACACGTGTACGATTCCAACTTCGGGTGACTGCATGGAGTTTGCACATTCAGCCATGTCTGGGTGCTCCAGCTAGGAGGATTGGCCAAGCAAAATTGCCCATAGTTTCTAGGGATGTGCAGGCTAGTCTTGGATTGACCATGAGAAATGCAAGGTTCCAGGTATAGTGTAGGGGGGAGTGGATCTGGGTGGAATGCTCTTTTGAGGGTCGGTATGGACTCGATTGGCTGAATGGCCTGTTTCCACACTGTAGGGATTCCATGGTTCTAAGTGACCCACAATTGTAGTGTACAGCCACCACTGTGGTACTGAGACAAATTGGGCCATGGCTGCCACCCAAGAATTTATGTTGAGTTGGCTGAGTTTGGGTACGGTACTCCAGTCTAGGTGCTGACAGCTGGAATTGGTGGCTGGGAGGGGAAAGAGAGGGAGTGGTGTGGTACACACTTGAATCTGTGGTGTTCTCGTTCCTGGTTTCTATACAATGACTCCAGTCAGAGAGCATGATGTGAGACCATCCACAGCTGAATAGTTGACAGGCATCCACCAAATGCAGGCACACGTGACAAATGAGCTCTTGTGCTGAAAAATTAAAACAAGCAAAAACACTGCAGGGGGAAAGGGTAATGACAGCCCAGGTTATACAATCAAACATCCGGCTTACCTGCTGAGTCAGGCACCAGGGAGAAAGCTGTTTTACACGAGAATGAGTTCGGTTAGGATAAAGACTCCCAGCAAACTGCACACTCTCCTGGGTGTGTTTCCTGATTATATCAGTGATTAAAAAGCCAGGGAGGAGCCTGAGCGGGAGGGGGAAGCTGAGAGAAAAAGCTGCGAGAGCGTGACTCAGCACAAACACCCTGGGAGGTTGAGGTGACTTGGCAGATTGAGAGGAAGGATCCAGATCTGAGTGGGACAAGAGGATCAGGCACATACTCCACAGCATGACCCTTCACACGCTGACCTCATACTGACAGTGAGAGCCTGCTCGCAGACTTAGCCAGAAACAATTTAATGCGAGAAATGTTTCAGGTTTAGTGTGTTTATCTGTTCCCATGCAACGCCTGCTTTGCAGCTTCTTCAACTCTGTGAATCTTTGTTTTCTCAGTCCACTTTCTGGTTTTGTATGTTTCTCTGTACCTATATGCGATTCCCTCTCTCTGTTTCTGTGTGTTTTTCTCTGTGATTATGTGTCTGGCTTTTTTCCCTTGTCTGTGTCTCTACTTCTGTGGTTCTTTCCCTCTGTGTCTATGTGTAGTTCTCTCTTAATCATAATTACTCTGCCTTTATTCTACATCTCAATCTCACTCATCTGCGCCTGAGAAAGAAATTTCAGCTTCATCTCACTGGAATTCTCTGTTTCCTTGTATTATCCCTCAGAGATTTATTTGTGGTTTTTCTTGGATTCTTTGAGAGGCTGATACTTCCCTTGGCATTCAGTAAGATCCACTCTGTTCTCATTCTCTGGGCCTATCTGAACATAGAATGATTTTATGAATAATCTTAAACAAAAGTTGCCCCAAAAGGCAGGAACACGTACCATTGTAATCCCCAGAATCTGTGCCTCTGAGTTGGGGGGGGGGGGGAAACAATACTTACAAATTCCTATTCCTGGTCACTGCTATATGTTGCCGAATAGTTGAACAGGCCTCAACATGATACCAGACTCAGCCAATGTTTCAGTGATTGAGATCCCTCAAACACTTAATGAATATAAGAAAACCAAGGTTGGCTTAGAAGCTGGAAAAGCATAGCTGGTCAGGCAGCATCCAAGGAGCAGGAGACTTGAGGTTTCAAGCATAAGCTCTTCATCAGGAATAGGGGGACCCCAAAGGGGCTAAGAGGTAAATGAGGGGGTTGGGGCTGGGGGAAAGGTAGCTAGGAATGTGATTGGTTCACAAAGGTGGGGGTGATGGTGATAAGACGGCTGAAGAGCTTCAGGGCAAAGGATATGGGGGGGGGGGGGGGGGGGAGGGGGTGTAGTGAGAGAGACTCACAGATCCTTGGAAGAGGCTTTGCAGTAAGATTATAATCATCTAAGAGAAAGTGAGGACTGCAGATGCTGGAGACCAGAGTCCCGCCTCCGTCCCATTTGTCTCTCAGCCCCTTGCCCACCCACGCCCCCAAGCATTCCTGATGAAGAGCTTGAAATTTTGACTCTCCTGCTGCCTGACGGCTGTACCTTCCCAGCACCACACTTTATGACTCTGATCTCCAGCATCTGCAGTCCTTACTTTCTCCAACGGCTTAGAAGACCCAGGATTCCAAGATTCTGGAGTAGAGTGGTGCTGGAAAAGAACAGCAGTTCAGGCAGCATCCAAGGAGCAGTAAAAATCGACATTTCAGGCAAAAGCCCTTCATCAGGAAGACAGGATTCCAAGAACATGGCATCCTGCAAAGTTCTGGATGTGACAGGAAGACAGAGACAAGTCGATGTGCCCCCCTCCAATGGAAATGAATATACAGCAAACCAGATATACTACATTAAGCAGGGGTGGGATATCGATGTCGACCCTTAAAGGAACCTGGAGACAGCGATATGGCCATTGTGGCCCCTTTATGGGCAAGATGGCTTCTTCAGCTCCTCTGGATGGGGCAGGGTGGGGGAAGCTGAAGCATCCCCTTCACTATAGAGGGCAGTGAGTTGATGTCTGAGGAGGACAAGGGTGGGGCCAGTAGAGTGCCCCCCTGTGGGAGAGAGTAGAGGTGCATGTGGAAGGCTGAGTACAGTATTTGATTGCACCTGCACGAACCAGAAGCCACTGGGTTCAAACCCCACTCAGTCAATCCCGCAATGTGAAAACCAAGCACACAGATTCGAGTTCCTGAATCAGGGGGGAGGGCCGGAGTGTCACCCTCTGAGGGAGACCGCCTTATCTATTTAATATCCTTTCCACTTTAAAAAAAAAACTGATCGGTGAACACCCCACAGTCGGTTGGACTGTGGCCAATCCTTACAGCGTTTCCCAGTCCAGTCAGGAAAGAGTTGAAAGCAGGACCAGAGAGAGAAAAAAAAATCGACATCCAGGCCTTAAAAAAAACCTCTCACTCACCTCACAGTCCTGTTTAAACAGGAAGTGTTCGCTTCCTGCTTCTGAGAGAACATGGTTCTTTCTAAAACTCATGTTTCATGGCGGAAGGTTTTTGAAACGAAATCCTTTGAGGTTTCTCAAAATCATTTTTTCCAGGAGCTGACTGCGTTGTGTACGATTTTACAACATTGTGTTAGGATTGATTAGACGCCGTTCTCCAGTTAAGCTGCACTTCAACCCCCTGTGATAATCACAAACCATCCCCACTTCCCGACAGCAACTAGGAAGGTTAAACCTTTCCCTTCGGGCTGCGAGGTCATTCTTGGAAAGAGCAGTGGCTCATCTACACTAAGGGGCAAGAGTGGGCGTGATA